>NW_026861084.1:600000-822664 GCF_026571515.1 Ruditapes philippinarum
CAAAGTCAAAAACCTTTCCATATGCATATGAAATACTAAAAAAAAACACTGCTGTTCATTTCCAAATGAATTCTCCGAGGAGAATGAATGCCATGACAACTATTCCATAATACGCTATATCTACGCCGAATTATATGCCTCATGGCATAACTGAAAACATGCAGCTCTAGAAATAGCTGCAATACAATACAACAATCGATGTTGACAATTTGGTATTGAACGTGGAGAATGATACATCTGAATTTCATGCATGAAATGATGTTTGGCACGTGCAAAGAACAGGCAAGAGCTGAGGCAGAATAATGTGGCAACGTCATTATACAATTCACGCACATGTATTATCATTTCTGTTAATATTGGAAAAAAGTCGTAAACATCCCGTTCAATAACTACATAAATTTTATTTTGATGATAACTTGAAAAAATGATTTTGACATAATCTAAAAAGGAATTATGTTATGAAAACTGCAAAATTATTTGACAAATCTACAGGTACCTCAGGTAGGAATATTGTAACAATCTAAACGGTATTCGTATGAAGATTTTTAAATATTATAATTAAAGCAGTTATAGACAACATTATGTGTAGACTACATATATTATCAATATATAGCACCCAATCTCCAAGAAAATAGGAGCTTATTTGGAATACAGTATCACTGAAAAGGTAGTTTGTTATAAAAATGCGCACTTTACATTCTTGCACGCAGTATTAGCAGACTTTGAACATATTTTAACTGCATCACGTGTTTTTACACATCATTTTCTCTATAGAATAGAAGTCAATGGTTATAAAAACTGCATAGGTATGAAGCTAAAATAAATGCGTTAAGAATCACTTTTTATTTAAATAAGATACTGCCGACTGTGCAGACAATGAAGAATGCTGATTTGCAAGACAACAGATACAGACAATGAGGCATCAAATAAAAAAACAGGATCTCTTTTCACAGGTATTTTTCCAAAAACGTCAACATATATACATTGTTTGGTAAATTTTTCATCAGAGCATCAATTCTCAAAACCAATTTTGACGTTTTTATGTGCCAAACTAAGTGGTATTCTGGTTCTGTACAGCCTGCTTTTTGAGTGGTTGCTCCTTCTTGTTAATTATATAAATATCCCCAAACTTAGTACTCACGCTTTCCTTTACTCGGGGACCAAACGCCGCTTGTCATGGAATGGCACGAAAATGTGGCTTTGAAGGTTTTAGGATGACCAACATATTAGCACATCTGTGGATGTTTCTAAATTCCAAATTTAACTATTTTTCACTATTTTTTTTATTTAAATATCTGCATAGGGGCGTGGGCGGTAACTTGCACTTTCTAGAACCGTCCATAAACAGCCTCATATAAACCGAGCCTTCAACATTTTCAATTTTGTCATTTTGGGCGTTCTTTTATCAAAGTGCGAGGGCAGCTGGTTGATTACTGGACCATTGTATCGAAGATCTTATAAGGAACTGTTTTTTTTCAGCTCCAGCCCAAACTTTTGTTCATTAAAAGTGTTTTCTGTAAGGTGAATTTGATTGCTGGGATTTAAATTTTGTATATTAAAGATAAATAACATGAAAATGTTTATGATGGCGAACATAAGAATGGTTTCCTTTATACGTTTTTGTTAAACGATGGTCGACAAAATTTAAGTGTGGAGAGAGAAAACTAGATCATTGCTTTTGTAAATAAGCTTTTGCTTTCAGTTACTACTAACTTTGTATTGATCATGCCATTTTCACATTATTAGTATTATACTTAAAAATTAATCTAAGCTTTATAATGAAAAGATGATTAATGTTCATAAACCAGTTTGTTACAGAAAAACATTAAGTAAATAGAATTCATAGTCTTTTAATAATGATAATGGTAATAATAATCGTAATTATTTTTGAAGCTATTTTATAGTGCAAAGGGAACATGCAGTTTCTAGAAATAAGAGAAATGTCCATGTTATGCACATAACGTTTGAAAAGCATTTCAAAGTTAATGAAAATAAAAAGTGATCTCTTTGGCGAGGGAGAATTGGATTCTGACACATGACACGTTGATTTAATTGCAATGGCATGTTCTAGGAACATAACTCAAATTAACTCATATGATACGTACATTAAAAAACGCAAGGTGATTTGAAAAATATATTTAAATGAATTTGACTTACACTGTTTGAGATACTAAAATCAAATGTAACCTTGTTGTTTTACACAAAATCATACAGTTTAATCGTTATCGTTTCGAAGGTTAAAAAGATATTATTTATTAATTAAATTCAGCTATACGTGGGAGACAGAGTGGCAAAAAATGTCGAATAATTGATGAAGCCTGTAGACATAGTTAAGATAATGACATAGCAATTTCCACAAACAACCTTAATTTGGTAAATAATTGAACAAACTAGCACAATTTTACTTGATGAAATGTCAAGTTTTGTCCTAATTGACTTCAATATCACATTTGTACACAAGCAGAGAGATACTTATTGTGAACAAGTTACATTGATATTTCTATAAGATACAGTGCTTGTTATTTCTTCCAGTTTATATCGTGCCACTTTACAGCAAAACGAATTTTATTTATATGTAAGTATGCCGTGAATGGTAAAAAATATTCAAGAACTTCTACAAAAACGTATTATGTGCAATAGCGAAAGGAAAGAATATGAAAAACCCAACACAAAGTATTTATAATTACAAAGCAGGTTATTTTTAGTTAAATATGGACCAAGATTCCTTAAAGATCGCCAAACACAACGCAATTTTAAAATATAGACTTAAAAGAATGTCGTGCTGAAGGCTCTTCAAATATTGAAAATATTCAATTTTCGAGCCACCATGCATGCAAAAACAACAATAACAACAACAACAACACCACACTGCAATGGCGATAGTGAGAAAGTTTAAAGAGCAGAGACGCTAAAGACTTTAGTGCTTTTGAACAATAAAGTGTTATGGTTGTCATTGAACTATCAATTAACATATACGATTTTAAATATATCAATTAAAATCTGAAAACATACTGTACCGAGTTTTACAAAGAACATTTGACTAAATCATTTTATCATACAATATTCTCCATTTTAAAATAAATATGTCCAGTTATTTTAACAAATATACAAACGGGACAAAAATATCATGAAAATACTATAGAGCATTATTTATTTGCACATTTCCTTGAGTCCTTTACTTGTCATTATTTATTTTTAAACAAACAATTAATTATTTTATTCACAATGATTTATCGTGGGAATGATCATATGTTTGATAGCTTGAACGGTCGCCTATATGATGAATTTATTATTCAATATGATAAATGTGATTTATATTAGATGCCATTTGATTGTTGTACATTGATGCTTATTTAGAAATTCAAAGGTAGTATAAATAGATGTGATTACTTATGTTCTGTTTTTCTTTTGCGAAATAACACAAGCAGCAATGGTGTGTTTTCAATTGGACATGCAAGTAACAAAAACACAAAATGAAGCATCGTCTAAACAACTGTATGATAGAATATGTCACGATATTTATACCAGTCTGTAGACAGAAAGGCATCATTGTTATGAACTGTACACAAAGCCCACGAAACATTAATTGCTCAAGAATTCATCGCACCGTTTAGTTTCAACCAAGTGGCAACTATTTTCATTTACTTTTATTGTGTTTTTTATAGATAAATTTTGTGACAAAAGAATGATAAGTAGTTCTCAGAGATCAATTTTACATTTTTTTTAATTATGTAACATTTGGTCACATTACATTTTATGACATGTAAAGAGATAGGTAAACCTTTTCTAATTAATTTTGTCTTTGTCTATATGACAGGTAAACCTGAACATCTCGCGGAGTAATCTTACTGAGGGATAAACATACATATTGATATTACCTAACAGATGTTCACGACACGAACTACTTTTTATAACCTTTTCCAAATGATTAGCAAAGTAGTCACGCAAAAAATAATAATTTATAAAATCTGCGCAAATGTAATAAACAGAAGCCGCATGAACAAATCTTCTGAACAAAGTAATTATTTTTAGATTCTGATGTAAAAATGTATTTTATTTGTTTATTCGTTTCATAGTATGACAGAGTTCCATTCATGACAATAATATTTCCACATTTTCTAAAATGCTAGAATAGTCATAAACGCGCCCGCACGCCTGCACACACAAAACAACAACAAAGAAAACGTTATACATAATTATTGAAATAGTAATAAATTCAATCACCCAAGTTAGTATGATATTTTTGTAATATATGTTTTTTTATAAAATGTATACTGCAACACTTACATTGAGTTAAAACATAGATTTTCTATTTTGTTTTGTGAACCGTTGTTAAAGATATGTTGATTTATAAAACAAAACATAAATAATAAGTTCTTTTAATAGCATATTAAATGATTATACTTACATTTGACATTCCTCCGAACAAGGAAAACTATCCTTTATACATTTTCATGTTTGATATACAGAATACTCGATGATATGAAGTTTATCAGCGGTAAAAGAAAACTAACCAAGCAGGAAAACTAGTGTAAGCATAAAACGAAAATACAAAAAATGACAAAAACAAACACTCGATAACCTTTTCAAATATCGATAAAAAAGCCAGCTGTTAGATGTTTCAAGAAATAGATTCTAGCCGCAACGACAGAATGATACAGTAAAACAAATTACGAAAGATATATACTGCAAATTAAGGTTCATTTTCCCATATAAATAAAAGGAATTAAGTAACGCTCGCACTTACCGAGACAAAAAAAATACTTAAACCGAATGAACTATCCTTAAAGTAGCAACTGAACTGATAAGTCTATCAATAAAGTTAAATCATATACATGTAAAAGCGAACAATGAACTTTGTACGTGAGAGTCTCAGCGTAGCTGACCTTTCTTACATTAGCACAATATAGCAGTTTGAAAGACCACGTAGTCTATCTTAATTTACAGGCACATTATGCCTCAGAAACAAGCATTGTTTTTGTTCTTTTAAAAGGGCAAACAAAAGTTTTATAACGTTTTATAACGTTTGAATAATGGCTTTTGAGCATGATACATACTTTTTACCAGGAGAAAGTAGTAGCATTGAATGCTAAATTATTTGTTCAAAAAATAACAAAATGTAAATAAGGTAGAATTTTTACTTCCATTAAAATACTAAAATCACTATTACAAATTACAAATCTTTTAAGAGCATTTCTTGGATATGACCGGCCGGCCTTTAAAACGTTTTCGTGCATTAAACAATTGAAGACTTTTCATTGGGTTATAAATAATGTAAGAATAATTATGTTAAAAATTAAAGCGCTGGGGATTATATTTCAGAAAATTCAGCACTCTTTTTTAATAGGTTACATTTATAAGAAAATATAAGAAAATGTGTTAGAGAAATTCATTTGATGATTTATTACTCGACCTTTCCATGCATTTGTAAACAACAGTTGCTATTTTGTAATTACGCACCTTTGAGATTCAGTCGCGATCAATTTTCTATTTTAGAAAGAAAAAATAAGATATTCATGCTGATATTATAATTATAAAAGTCGAAAAAAGTCATCACTCATTCGATTGAAAATATATTCTAATGTATGTCTTTTTAGCCTATATACATTGTGTTGTTCTTTTAAGTATTACATGTTAAGTTTAACAATTTAGCAAACTCGCAGAGATTTGGGGTTTTCTAACAAATGATACAGTTCTTATAAGTAATTACAAATTATGAATAATGTATACGTACATTGAATACTAATCCTGTATCAATTCAAGTCTGTCAAAACATAATTTTTGTGAGCAATTTTTGAAAGTTTCAGCCAATAAATTTTGCACATACATACCCCGGGTAGGGAAAATATTTTATCTTGATTCAGTAATTCTAAAAAAAAAATGTACAGAAATAATGACGCAATGGGATATTGTGTCTTTAAGAGCAAACACTTGAAAAATAATAAATAACGCCCATGAACTTTCCCTTGTCCCGCATATCCATAAAGTATGGACACTTCGCAATCCATGCGACATATTGTAGGAAAATATGTATTTATCGATAACATAAAAGTGGGCTTTACTAGAATTGACATGGCGACAGTTGGCTGTATTAAAGAATCTCATTAGACTGTGTCAAACATGCATTTACAGCTGTAATAAAGCAAGCCTCATTTAATCTTCATAATATGATATGCAAAGAAATGCAATAGAAAAAGTTAACAGGATTGATCATGAAAATCGAATGCTATTTTAGGAATCAGAAGTATGCAAATATGCGTAGTAATGCCTGGTTTTTGTTAGGCAGGCTGTTGTTAAATATCTCTAACAAATTGTTTTGTTGTTTTTTTTTTTGATAAGGTAAATGATTAGGCAAACGTCTTAAACATTCTCTTTTTATACAAGTACATGTATGCATTATTAAGAAGAAAAAAAGACAGACATGGTTGTGCAACCATATTCATTTCTTATAAAACAAATCGAAGTCATGTCAATTGACACTTGGATGTTTCCAAATTTTTACCACTGGTTACGTTTCCACTAAAAAACCTTTGTTTTCAAATTTACTATATTTTACGTCAATGGCATAATAAACTATATACGAAGGCGTAAAAGCGATCTTCCAATATACAAGGAAAAGGAATAACTTGTTAATAAGTGTAGAATCGATACGAAAATATATGTACAGTCTAATGAAGGTCTTATATCCCTTCCTACATATTTCATTTATCATGTAATGAATAGCTTGTTAATTAGTACTTTCCTGATTTCCGAATGTTCAGATAAAGCTTTCACGACATTTGACTAATTAGTCTATTTTCTCAAGCGTCACGAAGAATTAAACTAATGTATTAGGTAGAGGGATCGTTTCTTGCGTGTGTTTTAATTTGCCAGAACTGAGATTTTGTGTTCTATATCTCGATATAATAAAAAACAACAGAACCGACAAAGACCACGTTACAAAGTATTTCAGTTTTTTTGAAATCAAAGAGTGTGTTTATTCCAATTTGATGACTAAAAGCTGTAATTGAAAGTTCTGTGAAAAACATTTGACTTTTTGTCAAGAAATTAATCATATTTCTTATTTTTCCTGATATCATTTTGACTTTCACTTGCCTTTTCGATTAAGGAAAAAAGAAGAGCTTAATACTGACAAGCCGAATAATCTTGACATGAAATGCAAAAACAGTTAGAACAGAGCGAGCATAGAGTACATATCCAATTTATCAGCAGTTCACAGAGAGCGGATTCAGTACGAGCGTTAATTGACATATGTCTATTTTATACCCCAGACCAACAGTTGACTGATGGTAAAACAATACGATATTGTTTTCTTAGTGATAAGAATGGCATAAAACCAAACAAACACAAAGAGTTAACAACATTCTGAGAGAGAAACGTACTAGATGCGACCCTTATTTGCTTGCATTTATAGGATACATGAGAAATTATTTCAGCCAATCTGTCTGATGTTTCATTACCTTCTTGTGTTGACTTGCCCATAAAATGCCGCCACTATACTATAGATACGTTTTCTTGGGGAGAAGAATATACGCGTACAGTTGAGTATGAAAAGAAACATATATTTTGAAAAAAATAAACATATATAATGTATAAATAGAACATGAATGTTGAAGAAAGAGTGTAGGTTTTAAATTATGAAAGTGCTATTTGTACAACAATGAAGAAAATGAAATGATAAATAAAGTGCCATGCGCCTTTCATTCATTATTTTTCTTCGGGAAACATTTCTTTTTATTTCACCTTGATGAACATTTTCTCTTAATAAACACATGTTGAAACATTTTCTGACATTTTATATTGCCAGATTACTTGAACTGAAACATAGTGTTGAAATAAGTACATACATTATATAAAAGCGTTTCTTATTTTGACAGTCTTCAAACAACATATTAATTGTTTACAAACCATCACCCTACTGTTGGCAGCTTACATTTCAACATAATCAAATAAATACCTACTAATTATAAAATTTATTAACATAACAAATTGAAATTTGAAAAAGTTAATAGCCTTTCTGTAAAATGAACAAAATAATATCCGGTAAATGAGCCGCGTCACGACAAAACCAACATAATGGGTATGCGACCAGCATGGATCCAGACCAGCCTGCGCATCCGTGCAGTCTGACCATGCTGTTCGCTTACCAACTCTATAACAAGTAGAGAAACTGATAGCAAACATTATGGATCCTGATCAGACTGCGCGGATGCGCAGACTGGTCTGGATCCATGCTGGTCGCAAACGCACTATGTTGGTTTTGTCATAACGCGGCTCAATGTTCTTGTTTTATGCATATGTCTATTAATATTTATGTGGCAACCAATTTCATTCCAATATTAAAATGATAATAAATGCTAAATAATAATGCTATTTTATTGCCATATTTTGCAATCTGGAAAACAGAAAGTGATGAGTAAGATTTTCTAGATTAAAGATGCATTTACATCCATCGGGAAAATAAAATATATCATTTAGATACGTAAGTTTGCAGTATGACTATATTAATGTACAGTGCATAGAGCATTTCATTATGTTGTCATGTTTGATTAGTTAAGACCTTCTTACAAATAATACAAGTGTTGTGCGGCAGCTGTAAAAAGTTTATCCGTACTTCACATCAGTTTTGTTATATTTTTCTGGTCCGCAAGATCATTTGTTTAGTCCAGCAGTTTTAAGTGTTGACAATTGAGTACCGCTCAAGCCGGTATAAAACGTGTGTTTGTTTGTTTAATGCAACAACATAATTCTGAATTCACACAACATGAATGACGTTTAGACAAAATACATATATGACAGAGGTGTATCTATGCAAGTTTGTAAACAGTAATTATATCAAATTTTGAAAACGTGTATCCATATTTTTGTTATATTCGATTCTTTACATTGATAGGAAATTTTAATTACAAGAAAAATTATAGCGTCATAATTTAGTTAATACCTTGACATATTATATCAAAACTTCAGATAGCAGGCAGTTATTTCAAGGTCATACTGCTTGCTCCATGTTACCAATCTCAATTTGATAATGCCAAGCAATTTTGTAATTTTGATCTTCTTTTAGTAATCTAGTATAAGTTTTCAGTTAATGCCACATTTGAGTAGAAACTTCAGGCAATAGTGTAAATTTAAGAAGCATCATCCGCCTACATTTATTAATGAAGATGCTGTCATTAATAAAGTACCTGTATCTTCATGCCACAGCAGTTTGTTACATTTAATATAAATGTAATTAAATATATCCCTAAAGGCAAGAGAACTCAGCCTTCTTCTCTTTAGAAATTAAAAACTTCAACTTTGGAGAAATTTAATATTACCTGAGGTCATACTAAGCGTAAATGGAAATTAAAGCGTGGGTTGTCAATTCAAACCAAGTAGAAAATCAATAATTTCATTCCCGCCTGTGGACTTTGATGATCTTTTGAAAAATGATCAATTTAGAAGGGTTGAGCAACAAGTAGATGCTAATGATATTTCAGTATTCGACTTTATATATTGGTATAATTTTAGCTATTTTGTGTAATATTTATAAGTAACTAAAATGCGAATGAATAGCATTTGAGATTATTTTCGTGTTTAATTTATAAAGCTTACTATTATCAATACATAAAATGTAAAAGCTTTTTATTAAAATATATTAACTGTTTTTATGACATTATAAAAAAGGGAAAGTTAAGATGTATATTCTTAGAACTTCTACGCAACAATACAGGTACACACGTGTAGGATTAAACGCTAACGCCCATTTTTGAAGGTAGGTTCGTCTACTTATCATCACTGAGTTCAAATTATTCTTTCTTAGTGCTTCACTCTAATTTTGTCAGCAATAATCAGCAAACAAATAAGCCTACACGCCCACAATTCCCATTCATTATCTGCTCATGGGAATCGTTTCTGTGAACTAGCAATACGGTAAATTTCAAGGTATTTTGCAACAGTTGATTTATGCGCATTATACTAATAAAGTAATGTTGTAAACTTTCAAAGAAAAAAAGAATAAAGTATTAAATTTCAATTCCGGTTCAGATCAACTGTACGAGGTGTTTTATTTATATCAAAACGTATTTTGGAGTTTTTGGTACTTAAATGTATAAACAAAGAATTATATATTACTACATATCACAAAGCTTGGCCACATGTTGCATTTTTATGGCAACAATTGTTTTTCATATCCTTTGACCGTACTTTTATTTGTTTGTTAACCTCTTTTGTTTCCTCTATACTATGTATTATTCACAAAACTGACAAATGACCTCTTTCATTTCTAATGACTTGTTTAAGAACTCAATTTATATTCCGTCAGTTATATATAAAACGCCTGTCTTTATCTTTCGTTTAGGCTGAATTAGCGGCCGTTTTCATAGGTCACTTAAATTATTTATGGCTAATGGTGCTGACTACTAAGAGTAAGCTACACGACCAATATTTGACAAATCAATGTCAATCAACAATAAATTGTCCTAGTTTTCACGACATTCTACTCAAATTATATGAAACGCACCAGGTGTACTAGTTATATGGCATTACTTTGTAAAGAATACAAGTGTAACGATTTAATATTTAACTTACGAGTTTTTGAAATTGAATTCTTACCAACGTTTTTCACTTATTTAAAATAGTTTAAGTCTTTCGAAATGAAATTGTAGGAAAGTCTATCAGTGAATTTCCTTATTAGAGGCTATTCAACTTTTATTAAAAATGAAATTGCATCGTTGGTGAACTTTGAATAAAATCTTGACAAGATTTTACGCAAATACTTTGATGGATTAATACTTATTAAGATAAATCTAGTTTCAGGGTGGGTAATTTTATAGTTGCTTATAAAGTAAAAACCGATCATACAATAAAGGGGTTAAAGATTTCCTAAGTTTTATTTGTTAATTTAGTACAAATGTTGTGTCTGTCAAAAAAACTAAATTACACACGTAAAAAATAAATAATTGCTTTAGACATATGAAAAGGAGAAACATTAAAAATTTCATAAAAGAAAAAAAATGAGACATTAAATAATATAAAATAATAAAATCATACCTAATTTGCACGTAACTGTATAGGGAAAAGTCCAGATTATTTAAATATCTTCATTTCAGATTATAGCATACCCTATAGTGTTCTATTCTGTTCCATACGAAGATATTTACGTGACAATACAATTATTCCAAATAAAAACATTTCGAGTATATACACCAGTTTCTTCTAGGCCTATAACATGTGTATTGCTTTCAAATTACCAATTCCGAATAAAAAGTGGGCGTGCGGTGACAGCAACAGCTGTAGATCTTTTCACTGTCTACTTTAAAGCAATACAATTTGCACTCTTCATTGAACATATTCTATAAGACAAATGTCATAAAACAAACCTATACGTCATCGAAGCAGAAGTCATATCTTTTATATATCCAATCTGTTAAGAATTTACCGCATTTGAAACCACTTATTTCAGAGAAAATTGTATTTCTCTTTTACAAAAAAAAGTTGAAGCTCATAACCGAATGAGTTAAGACGACTGAAATATGAGACGTTATAAATGCCATGTTTGATTTGTTTCACATATTGACGAATAAATTCTGGTAATAAAAAATAAAACAAGTCGATTTTGTAATGTTTGTAAGATAAGATCTGGGACTGTCATTTAATGATATCAGTAAAGTCATTGTGAAGTATAATTGCAAATGTTTGCTTTACGGGATAAGGACAGTCACTATTCATTTTAGAATATGCCAACGTATGTGATTATATTTATTATTACAATTTGATCTGATAGTAAAAAAATATAATGATTATGAAATTAAATGATTTAAATAATTGTTATTTTATAAACGTAAAAAATAGATATCTTCCGTTTGTAAATATGTAGTTTTTATTCAGATTTGATTCACCTCATAATATCAAAATAAAATCGAAACCTGATGAACTCCCAACACGGTAAAATTGCATATCTTCTAGGTTTTTATAGAGTCAGGTCTTGGACGTTTGTTATAAATGCAAGCTATGTAATAGCTAAGCTGCTAAAATGTTTGACGTCCCAAGAAACGATTATATCGCAGTCAAAAGCTCCCTGAATTTATTTCATTGTATAAAAATATTCAATTTATGAGACGTAAAACATATTGAGATAAAGAAATGGACGGCAATTGTGTACAATTGAACTTGATCCCAATGTAACTAATATTGCCTGTATGGCTAAAATATAATGTAGATATAACAAAAAGTATGTCTTCTTCATCTAGAAAAATTAAAATTAGGAAAGATTTGACGAATTTATTCCCCTTTCCTATACATAATTCTACTGAGTAAAACAACACAGTGCCGTAATATATTACTGTTACAGAATATATTAATCTGTTTGACTTTCATACAACCATTGTAAGATATTTGCGAAGAAATTATACTATTAGGATAATCATACAAACATATTCTGCTTTTTTATCTCAAAATTAAATACAAGATGAAATCGTTACTTTATAATGCCGGCAGTATGGCAGTTTGTACATGCATTTTCCTACGTTATGGTACATCTAATAATTTTAAAGAAAAGCAAATCTTAAAGACATTCATCACAACTTTAATCAAATTATTGAAGAATATATTTGTCCGACTCATACACATACAAGTCTGAATGTTTAAGCTATTAACTGATTCAGAAGTACTGTAAGGGTAATGCACCGACCCATATGTTTACTTCATCATATTCACAAAAAGCAGAAAACAGACAAGA
Organism: Ruditapes philippinarum; assembly: GCF_026571515.1. Lineage (NCBI taxonomy): Eukaryota > Metazoa > Mollusca > Bivalvia > Venerida > Veneridae > Ruditapes > Ruditapes philippinarum. The sequence goes on from NW_026861084.1 coordinate 612,719, forward strand.
ACATAGCAAACACAATTAGAAACTGTCTACTCAATTATCTCAAGTACCTACAAAAAATGCGGGGGAGATGTGTAAATTATGTACATTACAATATGTATCTAACCTACAAACTTATGCTAATCAACTAATTGTATATATATTACTTTCATTATTCTATGTCCCTTATCCTCTTTCCTTTCTCTATCTTTGTCACTTTTATCTACGGAGTACCTCACCCTACAAAATCTATAGTCCTGGAGTGACATAATTATCATTGATAGTCAAATAACACACAGGGTGAGGATAGGATCTTTCTGGTTCCATAATATTTCTTTTTGGTGTTATTGTATTCCTGTCTTTTAAACTTTGGCATATATTCTTCTGCAAAGATCAGGTGATATCCATACAAATCCCGGACCCGACTCAAATAGCTCTGAGTTTTCTTATTCTTCATCTTCTACATCAAGTGTAAATGATATCTTAGATAGCTTTCAGAAATTCATTATCTTTGGTTCATTATAAACGTACAGAGTTTTTTCCACAAAAGAGACATTTTACAAGGGAACTACAGCACTTCGACGTCATCTCCTTTACAGAAACGTGGCTTAGCAACAATATAGAATCTGATTCGATCTCTTTTGAAAAATTTTTCCTCACCTTTCAGAAAAGACAGGATTGTTGATAATCACGGTGGAATTCTGGTGTATGTCAAAAGTAATATTCCAGCCATAAGAAGGCAAGACCTTGAGATAAGTGGTGTTGAATGTGTTTGGGTAGAAACTAAGAATTCATCATACAAAATTCCTCATTGGTACTTTTTATCGACCTCCAAATCACCTTCACACGTGTTATCAAATATTGAACGTTCAATTGACCTTGCCTTTGATACTGACATTAAAAACATAGTTGTTACAGGAGATCTTAATCTAGATTTATTAAAACACAGCAACATCTAAAAAATTGTTAGATATAGCCACTCAGTACAATATGTCACAAATTATAAACGAACCAACACATTTTACCGAATCATCCTCTTCTCTTATCGACGTTTACCTTGTTTCTTCTGAGTGTAGTGTCAATACATCAGGTGTTGGTGACCCTTTTCTTGATTCAAACAAAACAAAGATATCACTGTCCAGTTTATTGCTTACTTCACTGCAACAAACCACATGCTAAATCATTTAAACGTCTTGTCTGGAAATATGACCAATGTAATTTTGACAATATGAGGCGTGATGCAGCTGCATATAACTGGGATTCTCTAGAAAATAATGATATTGATACCTATGCAAACAATATAACACAGACAATTATAGCATTATCAAAGAAACACATCCCAAACAAAACAGTAACAATTAGACAATCAGATCCTCCATGGATGCATAACGAAATAAGAAAATGTATAAGAAAAAGGAAAAGAGCGTATGATAAAGCTAAAAAATCAAATAATGAAGAACACTGGAATAAATATAAAACATTAAAGAAACAAAACAACTCACTTACTTAGGAAAATGCTAAATCTGAACATATCAAAAAAACTGTCGGAAAAAATTAAGAAATCAAAATCTAAACACATCAGAATACTGGAAAATCCTCAAACAATTTATTAGGCCAGCAGTAAATAGTAATGTTAAAATATTAAATGACAATGGCAACTTGTTGACATCTGACACTGAAAAGGCAAACTTACTAAATAATTTTTTCCAATTGCAATCTTCACTTGATGATAAGAATAAACCTGTCCCTAACTCTGATATTAATCATAATAATAAATAACAATAATTATCTTGATATAATACATATTACATATGAAGAGGTTCAGGACACTCTAAAAACTCTAAGTGTAGGCAAAGCATCAGGGCCTGATAATATTAATAACAGAATTCTCAAGGAACTGTCAGGAGAACTTGCTGTACCTCTATGTCGTCTATTTAATAAATCAATTAGAACTTCAAAAGTCCCGTCACAATGGAAGCTTGCCAATGTCTGTGCAGTATATAAGAAAGGAGACCCAACAATTGTTTCTAACTATAGACCAATATCACTCCTCAGCACAGTTAGTAAAACTTTAGAAAAAATTATACACAAAACACATTTTCAACTTCTTTGTCTCAAATAACACAATAACTGCATTGCAATCTGGTTTTGTTCCAAACGACTCTACGACTAATCAACTTGTCTCTATATATAACACATTTTGTAAAGCCCTTGATGATGGCAAAAGAAGTAAGAGCTGTTTTCTGTGATATATCCAAAGCTTTTGATCGTGTTTGGCACAAAGGTCTCATTTCTAAGCTTGAGTCTACTGGAATAAATGGTGTGTTATTAAATTGGTTTCGCGATTATCTTTCTGAAAGAAAACAAAAAGTAGTTCTTCCCGGCGGCTCATCACACAAATGGCTTCTATCACAGCTGGAGTACCACAAGGGTCTATATTAGGTCCGCTTCTTTTCCTCATATATATCAACGATATTGTCCTTGACATAAATTCATATATCAGACTCTTTGCAGATGATACAAGTTTGTATATTATCGTTGACAATCCTGCTACCGCTGCTGCAACACTAAACTTAGATCTCGAGAAATTACTGTATGGGCAAACAGATGGCTTGTCACTTTCAATCCAAATAAAACTGAATCTGTCATTTTTTCCGTAAGGTCAATAACCTGTTCATCCTCCCCTTAGTCATGAACGGAATACAAATAAATGAGGTGACCACTCACAAACATCTTGGAGTAACTTTTTCATCTGAAGGAACTTGGCATACCCATATAATGAACATATCACAAAAGGCATGGCAACGACTTAATATTATGAGGTCTTTAAAATTTATCACTGATCGTAGATCACTCGAAACTATATATCTTTCTTTCATCCGGCCTCTTCTTGAAATACTCAGATGTAGTCTGGGACAATATTACTCAACAAGATGAATTCGAGTTAGAAAAAATCCAACTTGAAGCTTGCAGAATTATAACTGGTACAACGAAACTTGTTTCTTTCTCAAATCTGTATGAAGACACATGTTTTCAACCCCTAAAAGTAAGACGCTATAAACACAAACTAATTCTGCTATATAAAATGTTTAATCACCTATCTCCACAATATCTATCTTCCATAGTTATAATAATAATAATAATAAATACCACATTTATATAGCGCCCTTTTCATTAAAATGTTCAAAGGCGCTTTACATCAATCATATATGTCTAAAACAATATAAATGAACAGGATTATGAACATTAAAAATATTTTGCATTAACTAATTAAAAGTATAAATTATGGAATTATTTTTACATATTAATACAATATAAACTTAAAGATCCTTAAAAAACTCACTTTAACAATATTATTGTCATACATTAAAATTGTCTTCAATATATAAATGTGTAAGAAATAATGTGCCTTTTAACATAAACTCATAAATAAATATTAAAAGCTACTTTAAATGCATATTGATTGATTTTCATTGTTTTGTTGTCATACTTTACAACAGAAAATATATGAACGATTGATAAAAAGAATGAATACAGCGACATCAGACTAAAAGAATATTGAACCTAACGAACCTGGATAGCATGAGTACTGCTACACCAAGGTCCAGTACCGAGGGAGTCAGATACCTCCCCACAGCGCATGCAGACCCCAGGATGACATCACTACTATCACCACAGGAGGAAAGGGCCACGCCCACACCTTAACACTAAATATTCTTGAAATCTGACCCCTCTGCATTTCACGAGCCATATATTATATAACACAATGTAAATTATTATGATAAATCAATGTTAGTTTTTTTTTTTTTTTTTTTTTATTTTTTTTTTTTTTTTGATTTTAAAAAAAGAAATATTCTGTGCTTAAAAATGCTAGCAATGGATTTTATAATAATAGATAAGATCTTGCTAAATCATCGTTATAAAACAATAGAAATACTAAATTGATTTAAAAATTGTTTGTTTAAAAAATAGTTCCAAACACAGTAGGACAAACTTCAGTATACAACTTACGAAATGCAAGTAACACTAGAAATATTTTCTGTCAAACTCAACTTTATTCAAATTCATTCTTACCATCTTCGATTAAAGACTGGAATGATCTCCCTGTCGAACTAAGAAATGCACCATCGCTTGCAATTTTCAAAAAAAGACTAAATGAAGATGTTCCAAAAAGTTCAGCTCACTATTATATAGGTGAAAGAAGATATCAAAATAATACATACACGATTAAGAACACATTGCAGCTCTCTGAAAGAACACCTGTTTTTCTAAAAACATAATAGACAGCCCTTTTTTGTATATGTGGTGAAATAGAAAATACAGAACACTATTTCCTCCGCTGCCCCATGTATCAAGATGACCGCACTGTCCTTATTAAACAATTTAAGTCAAATCACAACTGTAACATTGAATAATTTACTATACGGCGATAATTCACTTACCGGTGCTCAAAACGAAACAATTATATCACATATACATAAATACATACAAAAACAAAAAGATTTGATACATAATAATATTCGTTTGAAAAGAAAAAGGTCCTCCAACTCCATAGTAGTAAAGTGACTTTCTTTCTTTCTCTTGTTCCTTATCTCTCTTTTCTCTTTCTATTATTACTTCTCCTCCAATGTACATGTTTTAATAATTAAATCTCTCAACATATTAGTTTAATTAACCAATCACTAAACTAAGCAATATATCCTTTAAAAATGAATTTTATACTCGTGCTTATACCTCTAATCTAACAGCAATGTATCTTAAATTTAGTTCATGAATACTTGACATAAAAATAGTATGTATAGTAAGAAATCAAGAACAAGTCGATATGATATGTATGTTTTAGTTTAGATATTTTATATTTTGTTACCATTTATTTGAAATTTGTTAAATACTGATTACGGAGAGAGTTTTCAAAAAAGCTTTACAAGCTTCCTACTCAATCCGTAAATTTTATTTTATGTAATTTATTATGTAAATGTGTGGATTATTAATAAAATATTGTTTAAACTAATCAACTAATTCTCCTAATACTTCTGGAAAATCAGTGATTGTCCACGAACAAAGAAGCTTTTACGAATTTTAGCAGGAAACTTCCTTTGATGTTATATATATATATATCTGTTATATATGTGTAATGCTTAGACCACCCACAAGTTAGGCCATTCATACCAAACACAATTGGTGGGAAACTAACAGTGTTTTAACACTAATGATGATATTCTTATAAAGATACATTACAGCAGTGAAAACCTGATTCCTGTGAAACACATAAAGCCCAAAATAAGCGTCCTATCTAGGAATACGTTGAGAACAGAAGAATACTAATGCAAAGTTGTGGTGGTCAACATAGTTCACTATACTTGAATGCAAATTAATATGCCGATACTGGTGTCATAACAGACACATCAGAACATCAAAGAGTCGGCGTGCCCGAGTGGTTAACGCACCGGTCTAGCAATTTAAGGATTGCTTGCTGCGTGGTTCAAAGCGCCACCAGGGCCAAGCCGTTGGTTCCGTGAACAAGGACTTTACACTCATTGCTAAGTGCTAGATGGTTCCAGGGACGGATTGGAGAGTGTTTCTATAAGCCTATAGCTTCCAACAAAATCGAACAAGTTAGTATAGACTAATGTCATAACATTTTCTAGCATAAAATTAAAATAATTAAATCTATAATTAACGCAAAAGTTAGGTGAAATAGTAAGTCAAAGTAACAGCGACTAAAAGTACAGTTTTACTCAAACAATTCGTTCACCTACTTTAGAACCATTTACATTAATATATTCATATCGATCCACCTGAAATTCACATAATCTGAACTAATCAGCTGCTGGAATAACTAAGAAGATTAAGAAAGAATATTTATGGTGACTGAAGAAAAACGAGAGCAAGTGGTGTGTCTACCAATGAGTAAAGAAAAGGAAAACAATTTGCTTTGAAGTGTTGACTAGTGTAATACATGAAATCTTACAAAGAAGCTTATTTCGATGTAGAGAAACATTTCAACAATTTGATTTACATGACATAGTTAAATTGTGACACCAAATCTTCGAGATATTTTTGATTTTCCATTAGATAAGGCAATGATACAAATAAGAAAATATGTCTCATCTAATTTTACAGATTTAAGCATCAAATACTTTAACGTATGTTATATTTCCCTTGAATATTTCGCATGATTTGAAAACTTGCTGTAGTAATTATCAACTGTAAGTGTCGATGTATTATGTCAACATTTCTGAGCTAATTCAGGATAAAGTAAACAATGATTTTGAGTATTAACAAATCGTTACAGTTATATGCCGCTGTATCGCTGGGATTATAGCTAATATCAACCTCAAAGATGATAAACCTACAAGTACAGTTGCTTTGGTTAAATCAATTTTGCAGTTTTATAATATTGAGGCAGAACAAATTTATAATAAATTGAAAATGCTCTTTTTGTCGAGTTTCTATATTTATAAAATGAGACAACTAAATTGATCAAATTTACATTTAAGGAGAAAACATATTAATCAAAACTATATAGTTGTCATATTTGTTGTGCATATTGTTCTTTTATTGTTATTTTCGTGTAATATTTTCATTAAAATTCAAACGAATTACCGATTCGAATCAATAATATTTTTTACATTTAAAAATGTTAAAAAGCTTGACATGATCTTTTGATAAGGATATTGCATTAAATGTACATTAAAATCACTGATAAAAAATAAAATTACAATCTAAGTGTTGAGCTATGAACGTTGTCCTATGATTATGTTCCTTATGGTTCAGCATTTTTGTGAAATCAAAGTCATCATTTGATAGATGAAACATTATTTTAAATGTATCGTCTAAGTGAGGGGTAAAACGTTGAATTTTATCATTGCTATTTGTGTATTGACATTTCTTATCTTCCTCAACATATGTACCGTAATAGATTATCAAGGTAAAACACAACTAATAAATTATTCAGAGCTGGCTTATCTTAGAGAAATAAACAACTATACAATAATGGCTACGATCATATATGACCATTTGTAGGGGGTTAAAAAGTATAGTGTGACAGGCTACCCAAGATTCTCAGTCCACTCAGGAAAAACTTGTAACTTGTTATTGACGTTCAAATTCACCAACTATTATGTACACAAATAATTCGTAACAACATTGAGAGTTAATAAATATGTTGTTAATTTTCCAAACAGAAATCTTCTATGAGAGGTATGTTAAGTCATAACTATAGAGCGTTTATTTCGAATGATATGACTAGTATATGGATACTAGAAAGTATTCTTTATCTGATTAAAAGAAATAAAACTCGACATTGCAACACATACCATAGAAACAGAAGTATGCCGAATTCCACTGGGAAATACGTAGACGTAGACGTTGTTGCCTGAGTTAGGGAGTTATGCAATGAATGTAAAATACCAGAATAAGATTATATCATTCATACGTCAAGTACTTCTGCGTGCATATCAACATGTATTCTAAGATTTAAATCACGCATTGTATACTTAAACTTGTAATAATCCTGTTTTAGGTTTAATAATATGACGTTAACAAATACAGTTTTCGGCGCGGTATGGCCAGTAATGTGCCAATGTGCCATTACACCATAACACACAGACAAAACAAACGAGCAGCAGTCTAAACATATAAAACACTTGCATCACTTTAAAAAGAAAGCCGTTGTTATTCGTAATAAAAATATTTTTTTCGCTTGATTGTATACATATAAGTATACCAAGATAATATACTTGAAAATGAAAGATGTGTAGTAGATGGTTATCAAAATCCGGGTCTAAACATTTTACAAGATTTCCCTTATGCAAGATGTTTATGAAAATGTAAGCCAACAGTTTTTAAACACAGAAAAGAAGTTATAATCTAGTGATGTCAATTGTTTATGTGATTAATCTCAAGATCGAGGTGCTTGACACAATCAGTCAATGCTGCATGTATTTAACAAATCAGATACCTATTCATATACATTGTAGGCAGTGTCTACATGTTACTTTGCGGTTAAAGAGAAGTCATATTGGCTACTTAGTTCACACATAACAATTTCTAACCTAAAGGACGAGGGTAACTTTAGATGAACACGGCAAATCCAACATTCACAGAACGCAGCCCCTGACGCATCCAAGCTACCACAGCAGAGCACTAAGAAGGCACAGAAAATCAATCTAAAATGAATGGTTGATAACCTCTATCGCCATTAATTTTTCAAAATCACTTTATCCTGATATTCAAGGAAAATATTCTATACCGTCTAAGTGCCTATGTACTATAAAATTATTTGATAAACAAAGTTATTGATTTGAGAGAAACACATAACCATTCATGACTGAACTATTCATTTGAATTTAAACGAACGAATTCTTAATAAATCGATGATTCCAGTAACTTTCAATACGATTTAAAAATAATTATATCTATAGTAAATAAGCGTGGATGTGCGTTTCTTAAACAAATCAAACCTGAATGTCTACACATGATTTGAAACAATTGACACTCACAGAAAACTAACACGGTTAACGCGTGGGTGTGAGTTTTCTTGAACAAATTTAGCCTGAATGTCTACACATGAACTGAAACAATGGAAACTCGAGGAACAACTAACACGATCAATAATTCGCATGAAACATTTATTTACGAAGCATTGTCATGGAAATTTTATATTGAGCCTCCTACATAAAAACTTTGATAATAATTCCTTGCGCCTTACATCAGATAAATATGTTATGTTTTATTCATTATATATAATAACCTACAAGATTATATGTATGGAAAAAATAATGCTCTCGATCATAGTATAAACTGATTGCCTGCACGTTTGTTTCTTTATGAAATGCAGGAGATACATGTATATAAATCACGTGCACTTCATTTCTTGAATTTACCTGATAAGCTTATTGCAGAAAAGTGTTCCTTCGCAAGGTTGCTGATATACTTCAGTTCATATCTAACAAGTGACTTGGTAAATTAAAAACATATGTTTTATTTCTATGCTATAGCTTAATTTCGCATCTGATTTATGCTGCGAATCTGACATTCTATCATTTATATGATGTATATGTTTCATAACACCAATTTCATATAATATACTGCACTGTGCTTTTTTCTATTTTCTTATTTTCTAGTAAAAATAGAGACATAATTAAATTTCAATGTGCTTTTAATTAATAATCTTATTCTTCACATTATTTTTTTCATGGACAATAAAATCGTTGTAAACTTAGAATATTTTTGTAAAGTTTCCAATCAAGCGGGCGGCTTGTGCGTGACATCGATGATTAACCTACTTAAAATACTTTGTTAGAAACATTGTATTCTATTCTTAAATTAATCATGCAACTTTTTGTTAAAACTCTCTCAGGATATGACCATATTATATTGCAACCAAGCTAAAGCTGTTTAAATTCTTGTAGTATATTTCCACTGCATGAAAGTGTTGTTATTTCTTGAAGGAATTGTTAAGTTCAAAGATTTGCATTGGTTATGCCTAATGGTCTATTTTATTTACCTGTTTGCCTTTATTACTGAAAAAGCTGTGAAATTAATTGACAAAACTGTAATTTCTAGCACTGCCTTCCCTTTTCACGAGCTTAGACATTTCTTTTCAAAGTTTCGAGGACTGATTATAAATAACTATGAAATACTCGTGTATCATCACAAACTGTTTTGGTTTGTCACATATTGCTAAAATGCCAAAATGGTTGACTAAAACGATGCTACAAACGTGATATCATTATTTTGCTTTAAACAAAGAAAGTTGACGTTTTACTATCAACTCAATCATAGTAATGTTTATATATTCAAGTAAACCATATTCATATTAAGTTTCTAAAATCACGTTTTATGATGAAAACCTTTGCAATTTTTCTAGCTATTGTAATGTCTTCCTCCGCCAGGATAGTCGTCATATACAAAATAGTATTCATGAGACTTTAAACGTACTCAAATAACTCTGACTAAATATATTCTTCTTAAAGGTATGCTATGCATAACTGATAGCATAATATTTTAGCTTTAGTATTTTTACTTCTGTATAAAAATGTAAAATATTGCTTAACAAATAACATACCTCTCTTTGAAGGACATTTACCGATCCCAAATGTTGAATTTTAAAAAAGCTAAATCCACTTCCTTTGAAACAAACGACCTAATTGTATAAATAAGCAAGACAGGAGAAAACGTTTGAAGTATGAGAAACACAATGTTATTATTCTCTTCAGCTAAAACACTTTTCCAATTAACTCTTTGAAAATTGCATTGGCCAAAGTGGAATTTAATTAGATTGTTTCTCATTTAATGTGAATAATTTATTGCTCAAGTGAAGTTGTCCGTGAAGGTGTTTCATTATTTATGTGCTTTAGTTACTCTAGTTGATTCTTTCTTTTCCTCATTAACTTTTTTCTCATTTAGTACGGATTGCAGAAGTAGAAAGCTAACACAGAACTAAAAAAAGATGTAAAACACCATAACGAAATTATATGTAATATACAAAATAAACTGCTTACAAAGCGTTGTTCTAAGTCAATATTACAAAGGCACAGAACATAGAATAGCTTTAAGATTATATCTAACATAACACTTAATATACATGGAATGATGCTGAAATGGAAAATACGGGTTTAGCGGTAAAGATACGCCAAATGAATTTGCAAATTGATATCCATAGAATAAAAACAATCAAATCTTAAAAACTCTGATTAGATCTGATATGCAATCTGTGTCAATAATTGTTGCTTAGTGTTAAAGATCATACATACAAATATTTGATTTTGGAAACACAGTAACGTGTTGTAATGTACGCTCATTTGTTTATGTACAAATAAAATTAATAAAGATTATATAAAATTAACAAACCACTGATCAGAAATAATATGCTATCATAGCAAAAAGAAATGACAATGTGTAAGAATAATAAGTTCCAATTGTAAATTTTTGTTAGGTTTTAATTCACACCGACATGGACTTATGGCGACCGTTAAGCTATAATGGTGTAGGAAAGCCTGACGATGCCCTCCATGAAATCACTTCAGGCAAAAACGGGCACGTTAGTAGAACAAACGTAAGAGAGCTGGATATCTTCCTCACATATAAGTACCTGGCTGACGGCGTTCAAACCAAGGTCGTTGAGAGGCAATTAACTACTCAGTCACGTGCGCCTCAATCTTGATAGATAACCCAGGTGATTTCTCTGATTCTTTAGTTCTAGCATACTCAAGCTGTAAGAGGGCTGTATTTCTCTTTTTATTCAAATTTCTTTTTGCATGCCAACCATATAATTTTAAAATATTTATGAATACATTTAAATTTAATACATTATAGAACAAAATATCAAATAATCTTCTTTACAAATGGCATAACTTCCAAGAAACAATTACCAGGGTAAAAAAGTTTTAAAGAAACTGTCATTCATAGTCATGAATTATTTACGAGCACTGGAATATTTTCTAATCTTAATAGAAGAAACAAACGACAAAACTTAGAAAACCAGATAAACAAAAGTTTCTTCGACTCTTTTGGGATATGGATCAGCGCTTTTATAGCTATGTAGTTAGACAGTATATGTCAATTAACGAAACAAATGCATCAAATTGCAGAAGAAATGTGTCAACTTTCTCAAATATAACTGTAGATGGTAGTATTTTTATCGCTCTATATCGTGCTGAATGATCATTATCCCATTTTATTTATTGAGGTGATTTTTTGACGTCATTATATCAACGCAGTTTATGGATCAAGACGTAAGGCAACCATTTCGTGATTACATCATGTAAACATCATATTAAGTAAAAACATATTTATGTAAAGATGCACATGTACTTTGAAAATTCTCAAATCAAAACAGACAAACATAGTTGAAAGTGCAAATATCTGAAATCATGCATCATTTGTAAGAATTTAAACTTGATTGAAAACTTTCAATGCAGCACAAATATATCCATTAGTTCTAATGACTTCAAATGACTTATAAAAGTCTGAATCAGAAGATGCCATTTGTTACGGTATCACGTGACGAATAGCGGTAATTATTTACGGGAACTAAATATCGGAAAACTTTGATCTCTTGTTCTGCCGGAATTGTTTGCTAAGCTGTCTATATGAGACTGGAAATCCATTTCTTTGAAGTCGTTTTACATAACGAGAGGAATTTAACCGCTAGAAGTGTATCATATATAGCAAAACATTTGGTTAAATATCCGTTCAAACTGAATGATCAAAGTATTGGATATTTTATCAATTATGTTTATTGGGAGAAACATCTGAAAAGATTGACAAGCGCTTTGAACAAAAGCTTTGCCAGGCACTTTGATCAGAAAGAAATTGGTAATTCCTTTAATTGATCAACTTAATTAAAATCATATTATACCACTTAGATTAATTTGTCAAATTCGTAAATAAAGGAATAATTAATCAGTCATTGGCATATTGTTACCATTTATAGCATTTATCTGATGCTAACGATATTCTTTCGTCTATCTCAAATAAACAGGAGATGAAAACAATCATTCTACGAGAAACAACAGTAAGCTAAGTGATGAAATGGGAAAAGCATACTCCTTTTCATTCCGACCGCCTGTTAGAAAACATTATGCGGGGGAGGTGTATTTATTATGCATGTGGATACATATTAAATGCATCTGTACGTCTGTTAACATAACCTCTTGGTTCATTTATAATTCTTTTATAGGCATGTGTTTATTTACCTGACATTTTGAACGACTTAATTCAGGATGTTAAACATTTACATTTTGCAATGTTTTAGTTTGGCTACAACATGTAAATATTGCGAAGAAATTATAACCGATTTCCAACCATTAAATAAACATTTTTCTTGTAATGTATAAAAATTAATATGCATATAAATGAACAAAATATAAATGCAAACTTATTTTAGACAGGCAGACAAACGAAATTTATCAGTAATGTATCCAAGATGCCAATATATCAAAGTAATTAATATTACAGATTATATTTTACATGACATACAAACATCATATGAGCCGCGTCATGACAAAACCAACATAGTGGGTGTGCGACCAGCATGGATCCAGACCAGCCTGCGCCTCCGCGCAGTCTGATCTGGATCCATGCTGTTCGCTATCAGTTTCTCTACTTGTTATAGGGTTTGTAAGCGAACAGCATGGATCCTGATCAGACTGCGCGGATGCGCAGGCTGGTCTGGATCCATGCTGGTCGCAAACCCATTATGTTGGTTTTGTCGTGACACGGCTCATATACTCAATGAAACAAATAAAACCAGGAATAAAAAACAAACAAGCGATAAAGTAAAATAATTACTTAGAAACAAATGAATGTTTCCTCCTTCATAAACATCAAGCGTGAGTTTTATAATGACATGTTTAGATAATGGTTTAAAGTATGTTTGATGCTAATTACATCAAGAAAGTATACCTGAATGTAAAATTACTTGTCATAAAAGTAGCAGCAAAATGTAACAAAGTATAGTAGTATTTTGATTTTCATACAATATACTTAAACACTATGATTGTACTAACTGCAAAAAGGCAGCATACAATGGGCCTTTTAGTGATACATGTACTAGATTGGAGTTAAAATGAAGTTAAAATGTAACGCTGATTGTTTGAAAGCTGCAAACACTGGTAAAATAATGATTAAAACAGTTACTGTAAAAATCATTGAGAAAAACATTTATTTTTTTGTATTTCTCGGTCGCGTTTACCCCTATAAATTAGCTATTATGGAGCAACTATCGTTTTTAAAATTACACAATGTCTTCATTGTAATGCTCATACTGGTTAAAACTAGTATATCACCTTTTACTGTTAAGTTCCTTAGCACAAATCAGAGCAGGGCTATGTTTTTAAGAACATAAGTATTATGTTATGTATTATTGCAATTATGTAACATATTTGATGATACTGATGATATTGCTTCTCGAATCAAAAATTTCTCGTTTGTATTTAATAAACTTCTAGAAGACGAATAACTAATTATGTTCTAAGATGAGATGATCTGTAATTGATATCTAGAACCTCATACTGTCACGAGATAATGATGCGTCTGTAGGAGTGTTGGTTTGTTCAACAAATACTTTAAATGCTTTTAAATATTGATCCATTTATTAATGCGCAGACAATGCGTTGATAAAGTACATGCATATATTGCATCTATCTTTAGAATGTAAAATGAGTAAACATAAGTAGGCCATAGCATTAATACTTCACTACTAGTCACCACTTAAAGAAAACAAAAAAAAATTGATTTAACTTGTTTTATTGTCAATGATGTCAGCACTAGTAAGTGTTAAGAATTTAATACCATTCAAGCCGGTGCTAGGGGGGCGTGAGGGATGTTGCACTTGTTCATTATCCCTCATGCACAGACTCAATCAAACCGAGTCTGCTACTTTCATTTTAAAATTTAATTGTGTTGTGATTAATGCTTCCGAGTTATCATTTTGTATCCAAATTTTAAAAGCCAGCACCAAATGAAGACAATTGTTTTGTTATTAAACAACTGAAAAGAGTCTATCATTGGGTTGATTCGTATTTTGAGACAGCCGCTGTGTTCTTCTAACGTAGCTCTCCCGTGTTGATTTTAAATCTTATAATTTGTATAAATTTAGTTCCGTTTTTGTTATTTGTATGTACTGTATAAAATACATAAACATTCTCTAAACAGAAACATAAATACATTGCTCCATGTAGATCATTTGGTAAAAATATGTCTCGTTTGCATAAACTTGTGCCATGTTTATTCCGCTTGAAAGTAAACCAAACTGAATAAAGGTTAAAATGTAATACATGTATAAATGTTTCTTTACAAACGTTTTGCAATATTTTTCTGACATCTTTCCTCCGGATCATATCACCGTACTTTTTGGATGATTGCAAGCAATTCGAAAATAGTTAGTTCTATTTACTTCAGTAATTAGCAAAACATCTTAGATTGTCTAAACTTGTTAATAATCAAGTGACAGAAATATTTCGAACAAGAAATCAAAATCAAAAGGTAAAGTATATAAAAATGTAAGTTTATTATACTAAAAGATATATTTGTATTATAAAACAAATTAGTTCAATTTATTTTTCAAATATATCAAATGTGTTGAATATTGAAGTTTGAACCAATTCTCTTTAACTGTGCTCAATGTTCAATGCTATGTATCTTTCGATGTTATTTACACCACGCTTTTCTGTAAATGTGTTGGTTTCAAGTTCAATCTAATTTGATGTGTTTATTCAAGTACATATACATGTATAATTTTGTAAAAGTCTATGTTTTACATTATTTAAAAAAAACTTAAATATGTCAACCTTTGGTTCCTATTAGAAACTCTAATTTTCTAGTAAAGAGAAATCGATAAAAATAAATAACACAACATCACACAGATAGTTGCATACATAGTTTTACAGATATGCTAAAACAATACATACATTCAAGATATTTGCAATGTCAAGTTCTTAAACTCAACCTGACAATTTGAATTCTCCTTATGGTTAAAATATAACAAAAAGATGTATATCTTAATGTTTAGCTATGTCTTAACTTAACAAGGCGTTTTGGAGAGCTTCTTAAGTGACAGCATTATTCCCAGTGGTTTTTATGTTTTGAATGCCATATCTACTGTCAATTTTAATATATATTTTGTATCTTAATCTTATTGTAACTGTTCTTGAAAGTAAGTTGGTATGTTTAGATACATATGTATCATATCATATCAGGACGGAAATTTCCTAATACATATTACACTTATTTTGTATAGTGTTAGTCAAACCTTATATATGAAAATATGTTTTTACTTAAAAATTACCCTTATAGTTTATAGGACGTAAAAACCAAATAAATTCCTGTCTAAAAATATTATTTCCAACTTACAATATTATACGATAAAACAAAGTAAGGAAACAATATTTGTTTTAAAAAAGAAAAGAAAAGCATTCACTCTAGGCAGATTTTGGCTCTGTATAATGAAAACGTTCGCGTTTTGTAGAATAATGTACATACATATGTATGCTTTCCAACTGTTAACGAAGCGGAAACCAGTTTGAACCGTTATCAAAAAACAATTAAACCAATTCTCGTCTAAAAGAAAAAAGGTATTTTTAAATAGTTTCTTCACGAAAAAAACATTTCAGAAATCGATACAACCAGTCAAGCAATTTACTCAAATATACATGTTTGTAATGTTTTCATGCATATCAACCCAGCTGAAGACTCCTTGGACAAAAAGGGAAATGATAAAGAAGAGTATATACGCATTATCGTAGCATATATTTATAATATTGCTTTTCTATATGATGATGTTGTAATTACAAACTGTTTTTAAATGTGTATACTTTACATAGTGCATTCGAGTCATAAGTTTGGTTGTTAATTTTTGGACAATTTGTATATAATACCGTGAAATCGTGCTAGTTTGGTGTTTAAGTATGAAATTGGTTATTTGTTTCTATCATATCTATTTCCTCACGATCAGTATTGCGGTAAGACAGTTAGCTATTTGGATCGCTATATATTGGCGCTCTGTAACAAAACCATAACATGTTAATAACTTGTTTTATTCGTAATATGTCTATATCAACCATGCAGTTATTTTTTCATAGCAGTAATCAATAAAACAATAGAATGGAAAAGAGAAAATATTTTTCTTAGTGATAACTTAGCTATACTAACTTTTTATTTTGAGCCAGTTCATGAACCTACTGGAAAGTGAAAACTACCGTTCACACCAACTAACTCCGCTTAAATAGATTTTAACATTTAAACATAAAAATGATTAAATTTTGAATTTAAAAACATCCGCAAAAGTGTCCATACGAAGGTTATCATAGAACCATCAATGTGACACACAGTGCAATTTCATTGCACAAATTATAATTTTTCATTCAGTGAGTTTAAAATTCAAAATAATTTTTATTCAGACAATTGGTGCAAACTGCGTCATATGCAAATGTATTTTATCATTGAAACATAGTACATAAAGCAAGACGAAAACTGTTTTTGCAGGTGGCGTATCTTTATATTTAGTATAAAAACATATCACCTATATGTTTTTCGCATTATTACAAAACATCCAGGTGAAAATTAGCTTTTATCTACTGTTATCAACAAACGCATTATCAGTAATACCTCGAAGTTGTACTGTTTGTCTTGCAAATATGTGCTATTTATTTTCATTCACATTTTTCCTGCAATATTTATGTCGGTCGTCTTGGATATAATATAGTACTTGTTACGTTTTGATATATCACGTTGAAAAAGCATATTAACCCATTACTTCATGAGCATTTTGTGAAAAATGTCTGTTTTCATTGAAAAGTCTCCCGTTACAAGTTCAAATTGCTATAATACTATAAAAACTGCTTCAACACTAATCAAACTTGGCACAAATGTTGACTGGTCCATTGCCCTTGCAACAACATGCTCAGGCTTAAATTTTCTGTTACCATGGCAACGAGGGGACATCTCAAAATTGCCAAAAATCACTATTTTGCGTTGATTTTGTTCCATCAAAATTGATTTCAAAGTGCTGCAACTTCTCAATGGATTGAGATAGAGTCAAATGCTTTTCAGCGTTGGTTACACGTTACCTTATGATCAATCTGGGGTCATTTATAGCCTCTCACAAGTCCAAAATTCTCTTGGCTATGAGGGGACTCCGCCAGCCTTCAAACCCCCCAAACAGAAGGGGGCACATCCCCCTTCTGGCAACCCCCTGATGTATCTTTTGGTTGGGGGGCCGCGCCGAAAAAGAGGTCACTTTTTTTAACAACATTTTTGTTGGGGGCCTAAATAAGGCATTTTTTCACCATTTGAGACAACAAAATGGGGGGGGGGGGTGAAAAAGGCGTTAAAAGGCGTCTATATAACGTAATGGGTTAACAGGGGAAATGCTATGCCAAGACAAATTTTCATTTATTTTGATGCAGAAGTTGAAATTCATTCCCCTGATAATAGTACTATTACAGCAGGTGTAGAAACCATAAGTCAACATGTTCATTTTAACAAGTGAAATAGCTTTATAAACAAAAACAGTTTCAAGTTGTCTTTTTCTTGCATGTTTTCATTTTATTCACATTTCAAATAGTGCTCATATAATAATGTACCCTTGATTTATACTTAAAACATATTCCTTATCATACATGTGAAAAGTCTGTCAAAAATCGTTAAGTAATTGTAAATCTTAAAAACTGCAACCTAATCAAACTGGCATGTTAACGGTGGTGCCTGAACAAATGACTAATTTTCTGTACTGCACAGGGTAACCAACTATTTTGTGTTATTTGTTCATCATTATTCAATGTGGCAACTTTATTTAGTTCAAACGCTCAGCGGTTGACTATGACATCTGGGTCATTTAAGCCTCACATCAAAATTTTCTGCATGAGACTCCCTCAAACCCCGAAGCTTTCTGCACCCTGATGTATTTTTGGTTGGGCCCGGAAGAGTCACTTTTTTTCCAATTTTACAAATATAAATTTGGCTTAGATTTTAAAGAAAAAAGTGGGGGTGAAAAGTTAAATTATACAGGTTAACAGGAAATTATCCCAAGACATTTTATTTCAGAAGTTAAATTCTTCCTGATATGACATTCAGGTGTAGAACATAAAGACTCATTTAACATAGCATTAAAACTTTAAACAGTTATGTGTTTGCGTGAAGTCATCAACTCATTGACGTGACTGTCATTTAAGACTTTTTAGCTCAGTGTCTCTATTTCCATGTACAAGTTATTTAATAACACTTCTGTATTATAATCTATTTGATCTACAAATGTAGTATTTGAATATTAAAACTATGACTATCGTGCTTATAACGACCAAAAATGTTTGATGACCTAATTACATTTATAAATAACCCCGAACTGAAAGATATCTCTTTGAGAAATATATAACAGATGATTATTCAGAATAGTGTTTGGCAAGAAACCTAATATAAGTAATATAAGTGAAGATATTATATTGCATACGATAGGAATAAAACCAGCCTCCACTAGAAATAATATGCTATATTTTCCTCATAACCAAGGAGGAATAAAATATATGTTAATAGGTATAACTAATTAGTTTCAGTATGTTGTTAGTACGTAGTGTAACATCACACTGCCTGTATCAGATGTATATATATAGTGTCAGTTAATTATGATTGGTTGTCCTTTAAAATTTGATACTATATCCCCTAAGAGTTTCTTTAGTAAACAAAGTATTGATATAACTTTAAACTTGAAATACGAAGCCAACAATTAATTTCAAAGACAATTGGATCCATCTAAACATATTGACTATATTTATGCAATTATGATGAAATAACCTTAAGCTTAACGATGGTCTTATTTCGTTAATAACATCTATGTTCATACAACAAGTGGCAATCGATCAAATAGTATTTAATTTTTTCACGCTAAAAAAAGTGAACAAAAACGCATAATATTCAACACTTACCTAATTAGAAAGAAGGAAAAAATCCATTTTATTGATTTGTCTTTGACATTGCTTGTTTTAAGTTTGACTCATACCGAAACAAGATCATTCATTTTTACATCTTTTTTATTAACTAAAACAATCCATTATCAAGGAGGAAACTCTTATCGGCATGAGATAGGTAAATCCATTAAAGTGAAAGACATAATAACTATGGCACAGTTTTACACCACAATCATAAGTCAGTAAAGATGTATAACAACAATACATGTAAACACAGTAATGTCGACAGTAGAGTAGCAGTGGAGTATATATTACAATAGAGAAGGTGTATACAACATATAAATCAATGGTGCAAGAAACAACAGCTGAACGAGGTGTATTTTTTATAGCTAAAGGTCATAAATAATCATATAGCAGAATGTTGTATTAAACAAAATGTCATTAGTAACTCTAAGCGACAGATTTCTACAGATAACCATTATGTACAATTTAATTTTTCACAGCCTACAATCAGTGGGAGGATTAACTATATTCATTGCAACTAATTCACACTAAGGGCGAAAACGGTGATCTTTTAAGTGTATAATAATGTAATGTGCAACTTAGATTCTTTTTTCAATTGTTATCAACAATTTCCAAATCTAACATATTTGCAACTGTGTATAAATTGTTTTAACGACCGATAAAATACTATGCGTGTAAAATGTCATTTGAAAGTAGAAGAGAAAACGGTAAAATTGTCTGGACCGTGTCATTAATGGTATTAGTATGCATTACATGAATAAATGATAAATCTATAAACATGAAATGTATCTGATAAAAAAGAATGAGATCCAACGTGATATCTGCTATAAAGTGAATTTGTTATTATTTTTTATTTTAGTTTTATTCGCAAAATGCCTGCTACTGCCGACATTGTTATGTAATTGATCATGAGTCTACTACTTAGGGAAAGAACAATCATGAAAACTCTTGTTAATTCAAACCAAATGCTCACAAGTATATGACTAGTTTTAGGAACGGAAGAACATTTTTGTCTACTTCTTTGAAGCTCTAACAGAAATGTATTCAACCCATACTTAATTGTTACGAAATCGACATAGGTCGTCTCATTTGAAAGAAAAAACTATATTTCTATATCTGACTAATACTTCACTACAGCAGGTGTCAAGTGCCATGTGGTAGCTGTAATAAGTTGCTCCGTACATCAATATTGTTATATTTTTCTATTCCTTTGGGATCAATGATTCCAACAAGTTAGTCTTTAAGATTGAACACCACTTCAGTCGGTGCTAGGGGGCGTTAGAGATGTTGCACTTTTACATTTTCTCTCATGAACAGACTCAATAAAAGCGAGTCTGCAATTTTCATCTAATAGTGTTGTTTTTATTTGTTCCGAGGGATCAGCCTTTTCCAGATTTTTATATCATTATCCTGAAAGGTGTGTAATTTCTTTTGCTAAGGGATCAAATAACATCTTTTTCAATTTATATGTCGTTTATTTTCAGTTCGTTTATTTGCTGAATGAGGATATAAAACATCATAAAAGCAGTTTACAATCAAGCAATGGTACTCAATTTATATCACCAATACTTCAATTGAGAAATAGTATTTCGTCCAAATACTTTGGTCTTGATATTGCTGTTATCACAGATTTGAACGCTGATGGACTTGTTACAAAATCATAAGAAACACTTGTATATATCTATTAAGTTTTGGCGACATGAATGATAAACATTTATTAAAAACAAATACCAGTTTGTATAAGTAACAATAAGATGATTACAGAAATGCAAACCATTATGTAAGTAAATGCATCAATACATTTGCACAATATATCTGTTTTTAAATGTTTCTAGTCAATAACTTTTTACTTTTGCGCAGCAATATCCGAGACGATATTCGTACATCCATCATACTTTTATGTTCTTAAATGTCATTTAAATAAAGATTTGTAATAAGTCGGTGTTTTAAGCTTATTACTTATTCGAACGCTATGTCATCTCCTGAAAAATGTCAGATAATAAAGTGTCAAGTGTGGGTTCTAGCTCCATTCAGACATGTTATCAATCAAACTCCTCCTTGTCCGATGTAAAATGTCATTCACTTTCTACTTCATCGTGGGAGGTTTGCACGCACACCTTTTAAATCATTAAGTTTAAATCATATAATCAGGAAAAGCTGTTACAAAAAGGAACTCAAATAAAAAGGAAACACTTAGACTAGATAGATAACACCACTTAGCTCTACCTTTCATCATAAAACAAGTCTGCAAATTAGGGAGATACTATTACTTTACATCTGATAACATTACATACAAAATACTAGAAAACACGGTAAGAGATCAAAGAAAAATGTTACTTTTACAAAAAAACCTATACATCATATATATTAATATACAAAATGTATACGTATATATATATATATCAGATGTAATATTATATATTTTACATCTGAATTCAGTTCCATACTTATATGAATATAAGCATATAAATTTTAAAGAATAAATGTGAATTTGCTTCCGCATGGTTATCTTTTTAGAACAATTGCATTTCATATGTTATTTTGTTGTATATTTGTTTCTTATTTTCCTCTCTCAATTTGCAGATAATGCTTACTTAAAATTGAAAAGAATAGACAACATTGCAAACATGCAAATAATTTGCATTTGAGTGTCTAATATAGAAAACATTAAATTTCTGGAAACGTTCAACATACATTCAGTTGAGTTAAATTGCAAAATTGCAAATAGATAAAAATATTGTATTTATGAGCATGCTTCTTATATCTTTTAACAATATTCTACACATAAAAGAAACAATAATTAAAACACTTGTTGTTAAGCTTCCGAATTTGTAAAGATAGATGTATCTGTCGAGAATTTGACAGATGGGTAAGAAGTTAAGAAACATTCCAAATGTAAAGAAGTATTGAATTGCCGATTCATTCGTCTATATGTCAAAACTTGACAATGCTTCAAATTTGGGATTTGGAACGAGAGCAAAACATGACAGTAGCTACTTATGTAGATATAAACATGAAACATGAATATGTGCGAAAATATATTATAATACAATGTACTAGTAGTTTCCGACAACACTTGGAGTTTAAAATTAGCGTTTGTTATTGTTATTGCATGTCGAAAAACAAAAATTGACATATTATGTACAGTATTACATCACTACTGCGTTGGAAATTGTTCACTGTTAGACACTGTATTTCGCCTAAAATGTTGATTATTTGTTTTTAGCAATGGTAAAATGTGTAAGCATTGTATAACTTAAATTTTTATAAATTATCCTCTTCAAACCTGTCAAATTTAAATTTAGAAGAAGCTTTTTTCAAAGATAGATTACGCGAATTTCAGAAACATTACCACTACACGATATAACCGAGAACAATATGAATAATATTTATACCTCTGCTTCATTTCAGAATTCCTTCAAGTAAATATGCCATTTGAAAACAAAACAATACTTTCAATTTAAAACGTTTTTCAACAAGACCTCAGAAAAACACATTCTCGTCACGTACACGTAATTACCAAGGTCTTCGTCACGATATCTTTGAGGTAGTTTCAGACGTTGATCGTTAATCATGTAGTTTGGTTTGTCTGGGGATATGAATTAACGGATATGAGGCTGATGTCGCAATAACTGGACACTTAAATGGACATTAAGTTAACATAACTTCACCAGTTGTTGTAATCATGACAATAAAACCACGAATACAAGAATTGACCGCATAGAGTTCCTTCGTTTTTCCTTTAAAGGCTACACCGTGTTAATACCACAGTCTTGTTATCCCAATAATGTCATTTTCTCACATTTTGTTCTTATGCAACTAAGATCATTATATTTGTTGTCATTATATACAAACTGTTTTGGTTTAATATGCTATATGTATAAGTATTAAGAGCAATGTTCGACTTATTTCATTGCAGGGAAAAGACCCATGTAAAGAAAATAATTAAAACGAAATCCCAAACAACGCTCAAAACAACAAAACTGAAAGTATTGCAGGATAGGTTTGATTGAGTCTGTTCGTGGGCGGTACTAGAAAGTGCAAGTTACCGTCTGAGCCCGCTAGCACCGGCTTAATCAAAATTCAACATTTAATCACGAAAATGGTGACATTTTGTTAGAAAGTTAGAAGAATCTACAGATAAGTGCATAAATGAAACCTTCAATATGTGACGTTAGTGCCATTCCATTCCATGAAAAGCGTACGCGTATGGTTCAATAATACAGGAACGCGTGTTTCCCAAACGAGAACGAAAACGAAAACCAAAATACCAAATGAATGTACAAGAAGACTGTAACAAACGCACTTTCTTGTGCATTTTGTTTCTACATACAGCTTATAGGACTATGCTAAGTAAAAGACCCACATTTAAACTCGACAGCATACTTCGAACTGGATACATTCACCATTTTATCATTTACTGATATATTATTTACTATTTTCAGATTTTATTTGATGGTATTTGTGTTCCTAGGTTCATTAAGATATATACGAGATAACTGGCAATGTATTCTTATTAATCATATATATTATACACAGTGTGATGAAATGGAAATTTCATGTACTCTACTTGATTTATTTCAAGCTCACATGAGAGAAAAAATGGTGCGGGGGAGATGTGTTATTTATGTACGTGTATGCATATTTAGTGCATCTGCATGTCTCTTTTAATTACTATCTAATACATTTATTCCTATAGTTCTTTTATCTTACGTGTTTCATCTTTTGAGACTTTATGTATTTACATAGTAGTTCTCTATAGAATGATCTTGGTTTTGATGAACGTGTGGTACATTTGTTCGTTATCATACATTTGCATTTCAAATAAAAAAAATCTTCAAATTAGGATTATAGGCTGCACAGGCAACGCAGTGAAATTCTTGATAAATTAACATCTGCTCGAAATATTAACAATCTTGCACAAACTTTACGATTTTGCCATGTTTAATTCACTAAATTTTCATTTTTTTTGTAACAAATCATAGCATTTCAGCAATCTGTTGAAATAGAAACACATTTTCCTTTCATTATTTTTATTTTTCCGCTACACATATTTTGCTTGAGTGCTATATTAAATTGTTATTTACCATTGCTACTTAACGTAAAGCATTTCTATTCTATCTTCTATGTGTAGTGCGGTTTTGTATTTCAATTTTTCACAATTAATAAACGTTATATATGTATCTTTATTTGGTTTAAAGTTACAACGATGATACTAATGTCATATGTATTTTCCTGGTTTGGCTGGTGGAACACATGTAAACTGGCTTGAAAATATGTAACATAACGTTCTTATGACAATCAAAGTCCTTGTAGACTTGGATGGTTTGGAAGTTATAGCGGCTTTTGGGAGGGAGGGGGTGATTTAAACAGTCAGCCATAGAAAACTTTTTTTTTTAATAAACTGCCACATAGAGAAAATTTAAGATTCGAAAACTTGTATCTTTGTATACTCTATTAGCTCAATTTTGAAAGAACTTAATCTTCATACATGGTTTAATGCATATCAAGCAAATTCATTCAACAATGTTTCCACAGCATTTACTAACGAGACAAACAAATTTGAACCTGAATTAAATCAATTACATTTCTTCTCGTCTGACGGCAGAAAGTGTGTTTTGCGAATATTTTCTGAACAAACTATTTAATTCTTGACAAAGCCAGTAGAATTGAGTCCATTCAGTAATACCAAAACACCAAAAACACTTTCTGACATATTTAACTTAATAATGATATAAACCATGTATAACGACCGATTGGCTTCACAGACAATGGTAAATAAAATGGTTAATGAACTGGCATGAGAATTGGTAAAACGGTTAACAGTCTTTGTCTTCTGTTATCTAGTATCCTAATCTCACAACTGTTGTACCCCAAACTGAATAAGTAATTCTACCTGAGAATTATTACAACTGTAATAAAGTATCTTTCATATAGAAATAATTCATATTCATTACATTGTACACGACAATAAAGACAATAAAGCGGAATCTTCCTGAAATATTTAAGATTTTTTTTTGTTGTAACCAAGCGCCATATTTCGATATTTTGACATTCCACCGTCTCTGCTTATAAATACATGTAACTCGTATACAAAATGTTTATATCATAAACTTAATATACATCATTGGACACAAATCATCTATGATAATTTAAATGTTTGCATAATAATGATTTTACATGTAATAGAATGTAGTAATAATTACATTGGCATTTTGTTATATTAATGCATAAAAACACGACAGATCAAACATTTAGTTATATCATTTGATACATTTAAGTCAGCAAAAAGAGAGGAAAATAATACCATCTAATATCACCTTACATATTACATATTGCCTTACTACAACATTCAATACAGAAGTGCAACTTAATTTAAAAAAGTAAAGATCACATAGTGATGAGATGATTTAAATTGTGTAGCGGTTAAAAATTGAATTTAAGTTTAAAACACTTTGGTCTTATGCCTAATATTGTATTTACCGCGTATATTGCGATCACATACTCCTTTTGTTTCAGGTAAAGTATAAACGTAAGTTATGCGCTATGTATCGGTTCAATAAACTACATAATACGTGTCATTCATTTGTGCATATTTCATTAAATTGTACACTTATGTTAGAACCACCCCCAAAAAGTTGGAAACTAGCTTAAACGTTCGTACTTTTTAAAACCATTATTCATAGCTTGCTTGTATTTTGCTGTTTTTTTCAGGAAACAGAGAATAGTTCTGGCAAGCAAATGTGACTATTGGTGCCAATGAGTCATACCCACTTCTTAACTCGTTTATATGTCAAGACATAAACTATTACAAACACATCTTACATACTGTATATGATATACATTTAGAACAACTGGTATAACCGACTGGCATATGTTGGTAAAATATAAATAGTGCAATATAAAAAGATAGTGCAATATAAAAAGCATAGCATTTCGTATCCATTATATACAGCGCGAAACATACAGGTGAAAAATGTTTTATCTACTTTTATCAACATGCCAAATTAACAGTTACACATTGAAAACATTCTCTTAGACGTGCAAATGTTTTCTTCTTGATTTCATTCACATCGTGTATGTCAATATTAACATAAAGCAATGTATATATATATATATAACGTAAAACATGGATAAGCACAAATATGCCTTTTTTAATATCATAAGTTGAAATAAAAGCGAAGTCCACTACAAACAGTTTAGTCAGTTACAAGATTATGACTTTGTATTAGGTATTTACATATAAAAACACATCTTTAATATAAACACTTAATATATCATGTTAACCCTGCAGAACGACCCTCTTTACCACAATATTATCAATTTTCCCAAAGATATACATTTAAAGTAACCTCACTATAGCAATACCCCTCAACAGCAACCGAAACATTTTTTTTCCCGCGAAAGAGTGCTGCTCTTCAGAAGTTGTATATACATGTATTATTTTGCTCTCTTTATTGTTATTGAAAAGAAATCTCAGTAAAAAAATTAGTTATAATTTTTAGCTTTGAAAAGATATCGAGACATTGAGCCTAACAATTTTGCCAACACATTAGATAAAGACTTTCATTCAACCACTTCAAATAGATAAAACACACTTTACACACATAGTGATAGCAAATACTTACCTAATTAGAAAAAAGGAATATATCCCATTTTTAGTTATTTGTCCTTGAACATTTAAGTTCAAAATTTGTCATATATTGAAACCATTAAACATTTAGATTTACATCTTTGCTAATAACTTGATAATATTCCGTCAGAAATGAGAAAATATAACCGACAAGCTACGTAAATCCAGAAAAGTAAAATACATTACTTGGCACTGTAAGTAATAAGTAAGTCAGGTTGTATAACAAGGCATGAACGTACAGTAATGTAAGTGGTATGTATTACAGAAGAAAAGCTATATGAACGTTATCATTACAACATGTAAATCAATGGTGCATAGCCACACAGCTGAACGCAATACTGATTTTCGCGAAAAGGCTATATTAGTTAGAAATAGGCAGACATTTCAGGAAAGGGTCAGCGCTAATGCATATTTTACAATATTGATAACCAAACTAAACAAAGTTCATTGGTGAGAGCAAGGATTAATACTTCAAATTTATACTTTTGTGATTAATCAAATCATCTGGCATAAATGTTTCAACGTCACAACAAATCCCATGGTTAAACTGTGCATTTTGTTGCTATTGTAAAAATCTGAGTAGCAAATTGTTAAATCTTGATATACCCATTTAAAGGTAATGGAAGCATAACAATGGCTAGATTGAACAGTTTTAACATATTGCTAAAAGTTTTGACATCTGTAAAAAATATTTTCTAAAATAAAGAAAAATCTAAACAATCTTAAGGTAAATAGGAAAAGTAAAAAGTTTTTTCTTCCACGAGATAATAAAAATCGGAGGGTAACAGCATTGTTAGATATTTGCAAATGTGGCTTTATGATAACAAGAGTGTTAATAGTCTCAATGTAGACAGTTTCAATCATTAAACTAGTCTGCATGTTAAATACAAACGTGATAATCAATGTTTAAATCATTTTTATAAATGATGGACTTAATCTTTCTGACACATGAAAAGATGAAATTTTATTAATCATGTTGCATATACTAGATGTATTATAAAGGAAGGGCATGGGGGTGGTGGTGTTGGTAGTTTTTACTCCGAATCACGACAGTAAGCCATGGAACTTACCAGCGCACATTTCAGTCACCGCATCGTTCTTGAGCAGGCTGTCAAGCAGTTTACCAATACTAGTGGCCTTCACTTTCGCAAGGAACTGATAACTTCTGTACATGCAAGAGCAGAGGTACAGTGCGAATGACGGTAGAAAGGATTTCATGATTTGACCTGGGCCGTCCGGGAACCCGGGTCGCCCAATTCACAGTCCAGCGCTCTACCTATTGAGCTAACCTGAAGTCTCTCTGTTTTGTGTACTATTTCAATAGTAATATTTAGATATTTGTAAATGAAATTAGCAGATTTCTATAGACATTTTAAGCATAACGAAGCAAGTAACAATTCTTCAAATTTCACAAAGTCTATAAATCATCTAAGACGGTTGCATTTAACACTTTTATGACGACTAGTAGCCCGTTATAAGGCTACAATCTACTGTCACATCCAATACAATTATGTTGTGTCACCGAAGTCATGAGAGGGCATGAAAAAAACAAAGAAAGCATAGTCTGGAAATTGTTATTAATGATATTTATATGCATCTCATGAATAAATGATAAATCCAGAAACATGAAATGTATCTGATAAAAAGGAAACAAAACCATACGACAAAAGACCCAGCGCAATATCTATCATAAAATAAATTGGTTTCTAGTATGCAAAAGTTGTCTGCTGTCGCCTTTTTATGTAATTGTATCCAAAAAAGGAAATAAAATGATGAGGATACAAGTACCTTATTCGTGTAAGAATGTTTTTTTTTTTGTGCTTGTAAAAAAGATCATGAAAAATAGTATACTTTCTCTCAATTATATTACAAAATTTTAATGATTCTAGCTTTATACAGCAAAGAATGTTATTCTTTCAGTTTTTCTATGTGCATATAATACATAACTTCAAAGGAAGAATTGATTGGCATGTTCTGCAACAAGTAAACGATATTTCGCAAAATGAATAAATAAAAAAATAAATAAATAGATAAATAGGCCAATCACATAAGGTTTGATAGTTACATATCGTGACACCAGGAAATGTATGATTCCAATACTTATTTTCAATTCAATGTAATATATATGCTTAATTTTCAGCATTTTATCTAAAACATGTTCTAAAAGCGTATATTGTTGCATTTACTGACAAATTTAAGTTTATGAAACTATATATCATAAAATATTTTTTTTAAGTTAAATAATGCTGTTTAATGTTGTGGTCGCTTCTGGAAAGATTTGTAACAATAAATGTCTAGGCACTTTAATATTTAAAATTTTAGGAATGTTTGTTTTTTAGAGTTTTTTTCTCCTTTAAAATAAAAAAAAATATAAATTTTTTTCTTTCATGTTTCGCAGATATAATACGATATAAAAAATTTTTTTAAATACAGCCAAAAAATAATATATAATCATATATTTTTGGAAGGAAGTGTTTTTAAAGAGTTAAACCTGGGTTGTTGGTATATTTCAAACGGGATCCCTAAAAATTCAGCAAATTTTTTCATGAAAATTTTTGAAAATTTTTTAAAAGTGATTTTTTTGTAAACGGGAAAAAAAAAGCAATTTTAAACATTTGAAACAACCCGTAAATTTCCCAAAAAGATGAAAAATTAGAACAAACCCCTTACTGCATTAGTAAACAAAAAAAATGTATGAATAAAATTTTACTGAAAAATAGTTTAAATCGCACATACTAGTTAAATTCCTAATAAATTTTTTTACCAAAAATCATAAATGCTCATAGCTTTTTAATTCTTACATAAAATTTTTACTGTTTTTTAAATTTTTGAATTAAATTTTTCTAAAGATTCTTTTTTTGAGATTTTTTGGCTATCTAGGGGAAATGAGTGAAAACCCAAAAACGTCCAGAAAAACTTTTCGCTTTGGCGTTTTGCCGCATTCGAACAGGGGAAATTTTTTGGGGTCATATCGTATTTGGGTATTTTTTGGGGCGAGATGGTTTTGGGCCCCGCATATCGTCCAAATTTCGTAAAAAATATTTTTACAATACTTAAAGGAATTTTATTTTTAAATTATATAATTTTTTAGAGGTAGGGCATTAAAATTTAAAAATGTAGTTTACGATTAAAGAAAGACGTGTTTCTTTGATCGACGTATTATACCAGACAAAATTGTTGCCAGTTCAATTTTTGGACATACAAAATGAAGTTAGGGGGTTTCCCACGCTGGGTTGAAAACTTCCATAAAAGTGGCATGATGGTTTTTGGAAACGAAAACAAAAAATAAAATTTTAAAACCGTCCGTTTTCCCCTCATTTTTCTTCTTTTTATACTAAAATTTTTCCCATCCGTCGTTTTTTTTTTCAAAGAATTTTTTAATTGCTTTTTTAACTTTTGTAGTTGTATGGTCTCCTGGTTATGCAAAATTTTACGATGGGGAATTTTTGGCGTGATAGAATTTTAAGGGGTTAGATCCCGTTTTATAGGGTTTTGGGGGTTAGTCCGTATTTTTTACAAACCCTTTATCCCGTACCGGGATTTTTCCCCAAATTTTTTAAAATATTTTCTCAAAGATGAGATTGAAATTTTTAAAACTTTTCAATATGTGAAAAAAATGACGATAGTGCTTATTTCTGCTTGACGCAGCTCAAATATTTTGAACTACAAATCTAGTAAATGCAAGTTTGAAATTGTCATAAAATATAACTTTGAAAAATGATTTAATCTATAGGTTAGTCGGAAAAGTCCCGTCCCTTTACTAAAACCGTATTATTTTATCGCCTAAAGAACAAAACATTTCGCCTATAAGTTACATAGATAATATGTAATAGAGTATATTATAACAAAAATTCTTCCGTAATAGGAAATGATGAAAAAGAAGTTCAATGTGTTATATTAATAAAAAATAAAGCATATTTTAAAATATCGTAATGTAAGCGTTTTGTTTGAATGCCATAATGTAATTTTATAATTGAACAATGTAATTTTATACATTTTTTTTGTAGTTGAAACAAAGCAAAAAGGTCATGGTGGCCTTATATCACCCACCTGCCTATTAAAGGCTCCACATGACAAGGGTAGATAGCATTGAATATTACAAATAAAAAGCAAGTACATTTCATGTCCTCAGAGAATCTGGGTAACTGATATCAGTACTCAATTCTACGTCTGAAATGGTCATCAATATCCAAATATCTGTAAATGACAAAGATATGGTAATTTAGGCAAAATTCAATAGTGATCTTGAGGTCAAGGTCATTTCAAGGTCAATATTATAGTTGAACTATTCAAGATGTCCGTCCTGTCATAAATGTATGAATGACATCTGATCATTTGATAAGAAAAAAATGACAGTTTTATCACAATTCAATAATTTGACTTTAAAATATGTCTTTATTTTTATCATTTCAAAGGCAATTACTCTGAGAATATTCAGTCGTTGTAGCTCATAAATGAAACTTGATCGAGACCTTATTGTTATGACATATTCTGTATAAAATACTTTAAGAATGGAGAAGAAACGAAAGCACTAACAGGTGAATATTAAGTGCGTTTTTGTTGTTGTTTTATGTTTAGATTATGCCCATATTCTAACTTTGTCATAGATATTCTTGTTGAAAAAATTGTCAAGATTAAAGAAGAAATGAAAGCGTTGGAGTGGTAACAATTTGAAATATAACAGATATTCTAATTCAAGGACAGATAACTCTTGACATATTGCTTTAGGGTATGTGGATACTAGAGTGGTTTCAAGCTAAATTTGGACTGACAGACAGACAGACAGGCGCATACTCAAGTGAGCTGAAATTAACACACAAAAACACCTGGTAATAACTGGTGAAAAATTAACGAAAATTATATTAAAACTTTAAAATATGGACGTTATGCGCATGACCATGCCTTTTTTCCGCAAAATGTACGTCAGAAAAATGTGGACGATATGCGCCGCAAAACGTCCATATACGTACGTTTTTGCGGTACGGACGTTTTGCGGTTGTTTACAATGGCAGTGTAAACACCCAAAACGTCCGTACCGCAAAACGTACGCGTGTTGATGTTTTGCGGCGCATATCGTACACATGTGGACGTTTTACGGTGCATATCGTACTTGGTACGTTTTGCGGCGAGAGTGTGTCTTTGCGTCGCATATCGTCCATATTTTCTGTATTAAAATAAATTCATTGTGAACGTTACTTTTATTGGTTCTGTCACTTTCATATTGTTTCAGGTAAAGATATGACGAAATAAACATTAAAGTGCAATATTTGTGTGATCCTATATAATTCTGACTTTAAAAAAAAGAAAAAAAAGAAATATGTTTAAGACGAGGATGTTTTTCGAATAGATTTTTTATGGAATGGAACCAAGCAGCAGCAGCAGCAGCAGCAGCAGAGATATAAAAAAGATGATATTGAAATAAATGTAATCTTATAGACATACAGAAAAGGACGGCGATACGGAGAGACGAACCGGGGATTGGACTGAGTGAATGACAAAAAATATTATAATTAAGCTTTGCTTTTGACAATAGTTTTCCATATAATTGTATCAAGAAGTGGGAATGATTTTTTGTGTTCTTGTTGACTATGGCGGTTTGGTTCTACCGTTCATTTTTACGGGGATGGATGGGGACTTTTGACAACGTAGTCATATTTGAGCGAGAGAGCTATATTGTCATGGAGATGGGGCCTTCGCCTAGTCATAATTGAGCAAGAGAGCTTTTGTCGCGGGGGCCGGGGGGGGGGATGTGGGTGCTTTATGCCGCCTAGTCATATTTGAGAGAGCTTTTGTTGTGATGGGGGTAGGGGCTTTAGCCGCCTAGTCATAATTGAGCAAGAGAGCTTTTGTCGCGGGGGCGGGGTGGGGATTGGGGTGCTGTTAGCCGCCTAGTCATATTTGAGAGAGAGAGAGAGAGCTTTTGTCGAAGGAGGGAGATTTTAGCCGCCTTGTCGTATCTGAGTGAGAGAGCTATTGTTGTGAGGGGGGGGGGAGGCTTTAGCCGCCTAGTCATGTTTGAGCAAGAGTGCATTTATCGTTTTTTTGAATGCCATAATGTAATTTTATAATTGATCAATGTAATTTTATAATTGAACAAAGCAAAAAGGTCATGGTGGTCTTAAATCGCCCGCCTGCCTATAAAGGCTCCACATGGCAAGGGTAGATAGCATTGAATATTACAAATAAAAACATTTCATGTACTTGGTCAGAATCTGTGTAACTGATATCAGTACTCAATTATACCTCTGAAATGGTCATCAATATCCAAATATCTGTAAATGACAAAGATAGGGTAATTTAAGCAAAATTCAATAGAGACCTTGAGGTCAAGGTCATTTCAAGGTCAATTTTATAGTTGAACTATTCAAGATGTCCGTCCTGTCATAAATGTATGAACGACATCTGATCATTGATAACAAAGAAATGGCAGTTTTATCACAATTCAATAATTTGACTTTAAAATATGACTTTATTCTTATTATTCAAAGGCAAATAACTCTTGACATATTCAGTCGTTTTAGCTCATAAATGAACTTGATCGAGACCTTATTGTTATACATATTATGTATAAAAAAATAAGAATTGAGAAAAAACGAAAGCACTAACAAGGTGAAATATAGTGCGTTTTTTTGTTTTTGTATGTTTTTTTTGTTAGATTTAGCCTATAATCTAACTTTGTTGAGATTTTATGGTCATAGATATTCTGTTGAAAATTGTCAAGATTGAAGAAGAAATGAAAGCGGTGGAGTGGTAACAATGTGAAATAAAACAGATATTGTAATTCAAGGACAGATAACTATGGACATATTGCTTAGGGCATGTGGCTGCTAGAGTGGTAACAAGCTAAATCTGAACGGACAGACAGACAGGCGCATACTCAGGTGAGCTAAAATTAACCCACAATAACACCTGATAATAACTGGTCAAAATTAACAAAAATTATATAAACTTTAAAATATGGACGTTATGCGGCAGAACCGTGCCTTTTTGCCGCAAAATGTACAGTAACATGCCATAAATATTGGTTAAAATGGCGGCCATATTGGTTTTAATTGAGCATGTCTGTAGGATTAGTTTCCCTTTGATCACATGCTGCCAATCAATGTTGACGTAAATACCACACAGCCATGCTTTTAGGTGTGATGTCATTTATGATGTCATCAATCACTGTGTTGTAGCATTCTTTGTGTAAACAATGTAATGGGTAGGAAAGGTCAAGATTTGTCACCAGATAAGAAGAATATTATTGTTGATTTGCATTTAAAAGGATTTAGACCTAGTAAAATATGTGAGACATTGGATATACCTTATATATAGTACGGTATTTAATATTTTGAAAAAATTTAAATCATCTGGTTCTGTGGAAAATAAATTAAGAAGTGGCAGACCTGTATTACTGACTGGGAGGGGTTATCGCGTCTTAGAAAGACTTGTGAAAAAGAACAGGAGAAACTCATTATGTGACATCACATGCAAATTTAATGAAAATGCTGTGAATCAAGTATCCAAGAGGACAGTCCAGCGTCATTTACACAAACACAACTTTAAAAGGAGGGTTTTAAGGAAGAGAGTGGTGGTAACAGTTAAAAATAGGAAAAAGAGGTTGTCATGGTGTTTACAGAAGAGGTTGTGGACTGTTGAGAGACAGTGGAAGAATGTTATATTCTCTGATGAGAGCCAGGTTGTTGTAGGTGGTGATAATAGAATGCATGTCTGGAGAAAACAGAGTGAAGGATACAGACCGGACCTCATTCCATCAACTAAAAATAGAAAGTTCTCTGTTATGATATGGGGGTGTATATGTTGGGAGGGTGTTGGAACTGTTACACGTGTTGAAGGTAAAATTGATTCACAGAAATACTTCAGCATACTTGATGCTAACTTGTGGCCAGTTTTAGTCAGACATTTCCCAGGAGATAATTATTTATTTCAGCAGGACAATGCTCCGGTTCATACTTCACGGGCAACCAGTGATTTCATAGCTCAAAGTCATATAAAAACTATGTCATGGCCTGCCCAGTCACCAGATTTGAATATCATTGAAAATATTTGGTTGTTTATAAAAAGAAAATTGACAAATAGACTTACATCGATTACTTCTGAGGGTGATCTTTTCAATCATATTGAAGACATATGGACCAGCATTTCACCTGAGCACATTCAGAGTTTGTATAAGAGCATTCCAAGAAGAATTTTACAAGTTATTAGATTAAAAGGACATCTAACAAAGTATTAAGGTAAGGATTGTCAAAACATTATGGAGAAAGTTGATTTAGTTGTTGCTGTTTTTCAATTTTTAAAATCACCATTTACGGTGAAAATCCAATATGGCCGCCATTTTAACCAATACTTATGGCATGTTACTGTACGTCAGAAAAATGTAGACGATATGCGCCGCAAAACGTCCATATACGTACGTTTTGTGGTACGGACGTTTTGCGGTGTTACAATGCAGCTTTAAAACTGTCGTTCCACAAAAAGCAGGCAATACCTTACCAATTAATTTATTATTGTCGTGTACAATGTATATATCTCATTTTATAGTATTAGTTTCTAATTACGTTACATGCATACTATGGTAGAATGTACATCGTCTTCGTGCAACATGAAATGTAAAGTACATATACTTCAGTGACAAGGTACAAACCTTTGTGATATGTCGGAGTTTAATGCTTATTATCTAATCGGATGATATGGCATGTCATGTACTCGATATCATACATTTAAGTGTCTAGAACGAGAATTCCAGACTTATTATCAATCAACTCTCTACCTGTCATATATAAAAGTGCCATTTAATTTCTCATTTATATTAGGAGATTACATGGATGCACACCTTTAAAGCATAAGCTTGAATCGATAAGAACAGGAAGAGGGTTAATATACCAGGGCTGAAATTGCACTTTTGATCACTTAAACAAGAACAAATGCAACAACCTGTCATTTTTAAGTCATATAAAAATGCACTTACTCTTGAATGTCACGCGTAGCAAAGTAAGATGACACTGGTGATAAAAAATATGCCATTTATGACTGGTGCATTATCATTTTTGTACTATATAAGTGCATTTCATAAATACTATGTTTTCAAAACGAAGAAAAATTAAAGAAATCAACTACTGCTGGATAATATTAAAGAATTTAACATATCATTGACAATTTTTAAATAATAATTATATAAAATTTACTGAAAATCCAAACGACAAATACGATGTTCACCCGCTTGTTAAAGATTTGATAAGTTATTCTAATATCAATAAATAAAATAAATAATGCTGTATTGCGTTTTGAAATCTTTAACAGGAGATTATATTGATCAGTATTTTTCATGAAACTGAAAAGATCCATAAACCCTACATAGTGGTCAGATAACCAATGGTTAGTCCTTTCTTTCATGTTTTTTTTTCTAAAATTTGCTCGCGTTTTTCGCAATGCTATTAAAATATTATATGTTATTAATATCTGAATAATAAAGTTTTTATTGTCAGATCTGTATGAATAATCCATATATATACTGATTATCTGAAGAATTGAATGTCTTCAAATTGTAACATTTAATTTGTTATCACAAACGCTTGATTGTGGTAAACATATCATTGTAGCATTCTAACACAACTGCATTAATTTACTACTCGTATTTAATTGAATTTATATTCTTAAATGTTTTATTTCAGTAACGAAAAAGGAACGTTTGAACTCAAATTGATAATAGAGATTTCAAAGATGCAATTAACTTCGATAAAAAAAGCAAAAGCAAATAAATTATAAGAAATCTTAAGAAACGGTTATAAAATTTGTCACAAAAGATATATTGAGATATTCTCACCAAATACTAAATACAAAATTGAATATCTTCAACATTAAAATAATATTTAAACTACTTGAAACATTTTAATCACAGACATCATGTGCTAATGTAACAGTTATATGATTGAAATAAAAGCTATATATACAAGCACTCGTTTTAAGTGAATTATGTAGGCTTCAGATGAATTAGCTAATAAATGCTCAAGTTATTTGACAAACGTTATAAATATTTCATAATTATTCATTGCATCTGATTATGGTTTCATTTTAATTCTACTTTTAATTTTGAATGATAATGTTCCTTAAATATTAAAAAAATAATCTTTTTATTGTATTTTTTATCAATTATTAAAACATATTTTTGATAAATTGTTTGGCTAATAAATATATCAGTATGTAACAAGTAAACTTGAGAAATATTTTAAGTCATGTACACGTTACCGCCAAGGACTTGGACAAGATATATGAAAGCAATTTAGATGTGGGTCATAAATCTTGCTTGCGGTTTGGTTTGTCTGCATAAAACCAATCATCGGCGACACGAGAAGACTGTCGCAATAACAGGATTGATAAAAAGACATCAAGTGTACAAACAACGGCGATTAGATGCAATCAATGCAACAAGACAACAAGATTTGACATAAATGACGTTGATGTAAAAATAGAAAAATGTTTACAATTCATTTCTTTAATTATGATAATGTGTGTGCATGCGTACGTATGTGCGAAATCTTGCGTGTGTGTTGGAGCATTTGTTGTAATATGTATCACTCGGCAATCCTTGTTGAAATATTTCAGACACCAGTAAGCAGGTAAGGAAGCAATATACAAAAGTTTCAAATGCTTCTGACAAATAATTTTGGGCTATCGAATCTGACACTGTGATTCGAAGACGCCGACCTTATCCCCTCGAGGACGTGCCTTCCACTGGCAATTATCACATAAAGACCAAATGATATATTACTTTCCGTTCATAGCTTTTATGATATTGATGTTTTTGTTCCATCACGGTACATACAATATAAATGTCAACATTTATCAATTAGATGCTACAATACCACAGCCTGATGATGTAGAAATTGAAGAAAAAATATCTCGTTTTATGATGCGGGGGAGATGCATTACTTATTTATGAATTATGCATGTTTTCATATATAGCCCATTTATGTTTTGTTTAATATGATATCGATAAAATCCTTCAATTGGTTCGATCATCTGTAAATTAATAACAATATTGTTTCAGGGTATTTAGACACATCTGCGGATGTGACTAAATTCAAAATGTCACCATTTTTCATGTTAAATGTTGAACTCTGCCTAAGCCGGTTCTAAGGGGCGTGGACGGTAACTTGCACTTTCCAGTACCGTCCATGAACAGGCTCAATCAAACCGAGCCTGCAACATTTTCCTCTTTAGGAATTCTGTTTTTTTTCTATTTAGAGGCAAACCTTAAAATTCTTCGATGTCAGATGATGTACGTTTTGCAAAATGTAAATTGATTTATCATTTTGTCTTAAGTAAGTTTGAAATAAAATGTTTGCCAAGTAAGATTTTTTATAAAAAACATATCTGGCAAATATCGATTTCAAAGACAGAGTTGTTGTTTGAAGTATTGAATCATGCAATTAACTTATGTGAGAATATAATTAAAGTTCATTTACTTATTTTTGGGAAAGCAATGTATATTCCACACGGGTTTTACTTGGAATTGTTGCTAGATTATCTAGAATATCATACAATTATTAATTATGAACCATTTAATAATATGATGTGCTATTTACGAGTTAATGTCATATTGACCGAGGCGATGACCATGTTTAACTTTTGCAGTTCCACTTTTAACTATAATTTTGAAGTAGTTAGATATTAATAATCGAGAAATATGAACAAAGTTCAACATTTCACACGCTTTGTTATTAGTCTATGTTGTATGGCCATTTATTAAGTCTGATAGCCCAGTGAAAATGATTTAAGCACGTGTATGCTGTATGGTCATTGAATATGTGCCTCATTCTGTTTTTAGATCGGCAAAACCCAATTCAGCCAGTGAATGTTATAAAACACCCAGTGAATAAGATTCATAATTTGTTCTTTTGACTACTGATTGTACAAATGAGATTGTACCTATTTTAGATCACATAATAAAGCTAAGCTAGATATCTTTGAAAACAGTCCTGATTTAAATCGTTTAATACTTTTTGGAAGGTAAATGCCCCATATATGTATTTTCCTTACATGTTTAACATTGTTAAATATTTCTTCATATAGCATGTTATCTAAATAAGCAGGCTTTAAATTCAATACAAAAGCACCACAAAACAATCATTCAATACACTATGCTTTGAAAAGCTACGCTGAACACAAACCAAAAATTTGCATTTTATTAAATGCTACTTTAACAACAAATCAGAGCATTCCGTAACGCTAAGTAAAAGTTTATCCATTCCAACTACTTACAAGACAGAATATAATTTGAACCGCTGTTAAAACAGTTATTGCAATATGTGAAAGCCAACATAGGAATTTTTCAATCGTTACCTTACCAGAATAATTAACTCTTGCATTACTTAGCTAATTTAGCATTACCAAATGTCTATTCAAATATCTTTCCGATTGTGACGAAATCTTAAAGCTTATAAGAAATACGTTCGAGTCGTTACATTCAACTGCTTGTGCTTTAGCTCAAGAATAATGCAAAAAAATAACCAACTAAGTTTTTCAACTATATACGATTCTCAAAGATTTTAAATATCTATAAGGTATTCATGTTATTTGCTATCGACCCTTATTAATCTTATTTAAATAAAGCACGATGATTTTGATAATATTCGAAGACATGATATCTAAACTATACATCGTACAGACGACTTCATTTAATATGAAAAATATATATAAATATATTTCAACAATGTTGATATAAAACAATATATAATTGTATAAGTACACAAAGTGATGTGTTTTCAAAGCACGAAATATTTCAATAATTTAAGAAACTATTTTGATGCTTTATTAAAAATAGATAAATACATTACTTTATATATAGTTTATTGAAACAATGTTTTATTGCAATCATCTAACTACGATATACGAAATTTATTTTATCGTTAATCAATGAAACAAATCCATAGAAAATGAATAAAAAACAACATTGATTTCATGCAGACAATTCACTTGTCTTTATTTGAAGCAGAAAATATATTCGTTTGCTTGTTTGTTTGTTTTCTTTACAGTTTTATCATCAATAATGGTTATTTGGATGAGTAATTTACCGTTTGTCTATGATATGCTTTATGTATTTAAGAATCATCTTGATTTCATAGCAAATGAATTAAAAATACAATCATATGTAATAGAATAAGTGCATCTAATTCCACTGAAATGTCTTTCGGACAGTATGACAAATTAATGAATAATATATAAATGTTAGAATGTTACATATCTGACTGAAATAATAGGCTAAATATCATATCAATACAGTATGCCAGATTCCAGTTGTATTTGCCAGCAGTCTGTTATGTGAAAACTATGTTAACGTTTGCGGATGCATTTAATTTACTTGATAATTTCAAAGTTTGCATTGCATGTTTATTCTAATGACTATTGCGAGCTGTCTTGCATAAAAGTATTTCTCTAATGGAACAAATCTAATAGAACATATTGTAAAAAATAAACAACAGTATATAAAAGAAACTAATCCGTCGCTCTATATCATTTATCAAGGTTTCATTGTGTTCATGCTTTTAAGTGCGTTCTACTTTTTTTTTTATAATTTTCATAACCCAGGTATATTCCTTTTCATGATAAATGTGATAAGATTACGAAAATTATTATTTTGCTTATTTGTAAGGTTTAAAGAAAAATTGAATCAAAATGTCTCATTAAATTAACTAATTGTTTTATTTAACCTGTATCATGAAAAAATAACTAACATCAATAATTTTATAAACGATTTTGCTGACTTTGTTTTCTTTTATGTGCGTTTGGTTTTTATTTTGGAAACAGGTCAAACATGACATACGGGTCATTGTGTTTTTTATAAAATCAATACATGGAATCTATACAAGGATGATACTCGTGTATTGTAACATCGTTTTGTTTGACGTTGTTGTTGTTATGTTTGCTTATCATTTATATAAAACAGAAGAAAGTTCGACATCAAACATGTGGCCATTGATAATATAATGTTAATATCAAGAGAAATTTTTCTTTGTAAAATACATAAATAAAACCTGTCTTCACTTGAAACTATTTACTCTTTTCTCCATCTTACAGTGGGGTAATCAAATATATAATAAATACAGTTACAATACATTATTCACAGAACAATGTAAGATGCCAGTCTCTCTACATGTAAATGTTATTTATACATCAAGGGGCGCTATTTACAGTTAATTGTGGTTGTTTGCCTTTTATTACAGACTATAAACAACAAAAATATAGTTCTTTTATTACATCATTTAGTTAAGTGGTCACGGTGGGATATATTATACAATGGAGTGTATTTCATAAATGTGCATTAATAGAGGGTACAAAGAAAATGACACAATATGTTTGTGAACTATTTTTAACCTCCGTTCCAAACAAGATAGTCTTGAAAAAGGAAAGAACATACATTTTAAATGCCTTAAATTCCCGTATATAGTATATATCAGATAAGTTTACGCATATTTAGCAATAATACTCGTATTAAGAGCAATGCCGAAAATTGTTATTGGTAAATAACATGAATGTCTTAAATTCCATTATTATAATATATATCATACGTTTGTTTATGAATATTTATCAATAATGTTAAGAGCAATGCCGAAAATTGTTATTGGTAAATAATATGAATGTCTTAAATTCCATTATTATAATATATATCATACGTTTGTTTATGAATATTTATCAATAATGTTAAGAGCAATGCCGAAAATTGTTATTGGTAAATAACATGAATGTCTTAAATTCCATTATTATAATATATATCATACGTCTGTTTATGAATATTTATCAATAATGTTAAGAGCAATGCCGAAAATTGTTATTGGTAAATAACATGAATGTCTGAAATTCCATTATTTTAATATATATCATACGTTTGTTTATGAATATTTATCAATAATGTTAAGAGCAATGCCGAAAATTGTTATTGGTAAATAACATGAATGTATTAAATTCCATTATTATAATATATATATCATACGTTTGTTTATGAATATTTATCAATAATGTTAAGAGCAATGCCGAAAATTGTTATTGGTAAATAACATGAATGTCTTAAATTCCATTATTATAATATATATCATACGTTTGTTTATGAATATTTATCAATAATGTTAAGAGCAATGCCGAAAATTATTATTGGTAAATAACATGAATGTCTTAAATTCCATTATTATAATATATATCATACGTTTGTTTATGAATATTTATCAATAATGTTAAGAGCAATGCCGAATATTGTTATTGGTAAATAACGTGAATGTCTTAAATTCCATTATTATAATATATATCATACGTTTGTTTATGAATATTTATCAATAATGTTAAGAGCAATGCTGCAAATTGTTATATTTTCCCTCAGAATAATTGAATGCATTTTTAAATGCATTTGAACCCAATTGTTTTTAAGCTGCATTATAGAG
Organism: Ruditapes philippinarum; assembly: GCF_026571515.1. Classification (NCBI taxonomy): domain Eukaryota; kingdom Metazoa; phylum Mollusca; class Bivalvia; order Venerida; family Veneridae; genus Ruditapes; species Ruditapes philippinarum. The sequence goes on from NW_026861084.1 coordinate 655,195, forward strand.
CTTGTATTTGAAACATTTATTGTTGTCTTCAATCATAATAAATATAAATATTTTCAAGTTTTGTTGCTGTTGTTGTTTTTGTATTGTTATTATGCGTAATTTTCTATAAATGTTGACGGATTGTTGAATTATGTAACAGATTTTTCTTTGAATGAAAGTTAATGAATCAACATTAATGTTGAGGAATGTTTAAACCGGTTGTCAGTTAAACTTTCTCTATAGATGAAGATTCTGTCATTTTCGAGCGAAAAAAAATCATAATCAACACTTACCTGATTAGAAGTATGGAGAATATCCTATTTCAATGGTAATTACTTGACCGTATAAGTTCCCAAGTTTGTAGCATATATATGGAAACATGTCAATATTTAGATTTACATCGTTTCTGTTTACTTGTTTACGATTAATCAGAAAGAAAAGATAAAATATCGACAAGTTTTGTAAATCCAGGATTGTAGTGAACGACAATATTTGGCACCGGGAAGTTATCAGTACATCGGTAAGGGTGTATAACAATGCATGTATGCTGAGTAATGTTGGCTGCAGAGTGGAATGTATTGTAATGGTAAAAATAAGAACGTTGTAAATACAGCATGTAACAACGGCAGCTGAGAGCTACGGTGTTTTTCAGCCAACAGGTCAATATTAATTATGTAGCAAACATAAAGCTAAAGGTCAGTATCAGGATTGTGTGACATATTTCTGCAACATATGTTGTATTAGCATTAAACGTGAATAACATTTAAAGTGGAAATAAAGTAAGTGTAAGTATAAAGTAGCAAAATATTGATCTAATTCAGTTCACCGTCTTATAAACATAACGACTGTTAGTAAAATAACTGTAATGTAAACAAAAATGTTCAATGGACATGTGAAATCATATATGATTTTAAATGTTTATGATAAAATAAAAGATCGTGTTACATCACTAGAAGTAAGGTATTATAGGTTTTGTTTAGATTCCCCATCTGCCAGCTCATAAAACGTAACATGCACTACTATACAACATTAATTCAGATATGCCATAAAGGTATTTATAACATTGTACGGAAACTAACGTGCACATGACGGAGAAACGCCTCTAAGGTATTAAAAAATTTAAATGTAACAAACATATGACCGCTATGATATTTTATATAGAAAATCTCAGACTCATAAAGATCTGTGTCTGTGTTTAGCAAATGTCAACCTAGGACAAACGAGACTATGATAACATATTCTGGAAATTGTTATTAATGGTATTACTATGCATTTGATAAATAAATAATAAAAACAGGAATATGCAATGTATCTGATTATAAACACAAAACAAATAATAAAAGAGGGCAGCACAAAGTGTATCACATGATGTTTTAGTTTGTTGTTACAGTAGATAAATGTCGTATATTGACTGTTATATGTACTTATATCTATTTAAAATGTTGAAATCAATCAGTATAAGTCTAACACGTAAAATTATATCATTATTTGAAACCTGCATTGTTTACTTTTAATTCTATTGTGTTGGATGACATTGCATTAAGTGATTTTATTTTGGTTGAAAACATATACATGTATGTAATTTTATTGAATAAAATCCTGTCTTTTCACAGATATTCAAATCGCAAATTCAAACTACAGTCTACTCCTCTTAGCACCTAATACCCAATTATACAATGCATTTTTTCATTTCGAACATAAATTAAAGAAACAAAAACAACAAAAACGCCTTCGTTCCAACAATCGATTTTCCAAGGAGATCTTTATCTACAACACCTGCAATGACTTATCAAAGTGTAGACCGCCAATGTAATTATTGCCGATGTAAGCATAGTTAATTTTAATACACTTGTATCTTATTTTACTTACCCCTATATTGAACATTCAGACATATGATATATTTCATGAAAATCTAATTGATGCAGAGACATAAATAATATTATATTATATATCTCTGGTTTATGTAATATAGGCTTTCAAAGAATTTAAATATCAAGAATCTATATTTAAAATTCATGTTCATTTAAAACAATTAACTGATAATTAATAGAAAATACAGGAAAACTTTAATGCCACACGCCAGAAATTGGCCTATAGTGATAGAGATGGTTAACTGTTTATCAATTTTCAAACACATTCACTCGTTTTTGTAATAATTAATTCAACAAAAGAACCAAGTGCACACATTTTACGCAATCGTTATAAACTGATTATTTCACCACGTGCAAATGTGCAGTATATTTATACTTTTCTAATGAACTGACCTTAAGTGATGATAAATTTACATGTGCATTGCATCAAGATTAACGAGTAACTTCTGATGCATGATGTAAAAGATGTGGTCAATGCAAATAAAACTTTTTTCCTAATTTTACTTAAGCAAAATATCTTTAAAACACCTATTTGAAAAAAGAAAACACAAGTAATAAAATAATGTACCTTTGTTATTTTCCGCATTTTCTGTATATGAATATGTCACGTTCACGTAAAAACGAGACGAAATAATGTTATTTTTCTTATAAAGGCTTCACTATAAGCAAGCAGAATTGGTATACTTTCCTGTCACGTCAATGTAGTCGCTAAAGACTTAGATAAGATAATAGAATACATCTAGCAATTTAGATGTTGATCATATTTATACATGCATAATCTACCTTACATCTAAAAGGTGTTTATTTATCAGTTTGCATATATTTGATAAGCCTGTCGTCCATATTGATTTTATCTATGTATTGTAAAGTGAGGCAACGAGGATGTTTTTCTCTTACTTTGATACCTCTCCATTAATCTGCTGTTTGGGAAAACAGAATTAAAAACTCGATTTCATTATGTTTATTTCGTATACTTTTTCAAAAGTATGATTTTTTTAGATATTTTTAAATAAAATGTGTAGGGACTGCAATGGAAATAAGGGTTTACCCCTTTTGTGCTATCCCTGGTAAAGGTGTGCATGTTTTACATTTTTTGCTCATGTTTGTGTTACATCTCATTCCATGTGTTGTATTACCATGTATGTACATTATGCCAAAACAATCTTAGATTTCTATAGACATTTTAAATATAACGAAGCAGGTAAAACTTCTTTAAAACTCACAATAAGAAGGATTAAGATTTTTATGATGACTAGTAGCCCGTTATAAGGCTACAATACAATCTACTGTCACATCCAATACAATTTTGTTGTGTGACCAAAGTCATGTGAGGGCATGAAAAAAACAAAGAGAGCATAGAAACATGAAATGTATCTGATAAAAAGGAAACAAAACCATACGACAAAAGACCAAGCGCAATATCTATCATAAAATAAATTGGTTTCTAGTATGCAAAATGTCGTCTGCTGTTGACTTTTTATGTAGTTGTATCCAAAAAGAGGACATAAAATAATGAGGATACAAATACCTTATTCTGATCACGGGCTTAAACGAGTAAAAAAAGTATTTTTATGCTTGTTATAATGGCATAAAAAATAGTATACTATATCTCTATAATTTCAGTGATGGTTATATCTCTTTACAGCAAAGAATGCTATTTTTTCAGTTTTTATGAAGAGTCATATGTGACAAAATACGTCATTTCAATGAGAGAGAGATGATTGGCTTGTTCTGCAGTAAGTAAACGATGTTTCGCAATAGATAAAAAATAAATAAATAAATAAATAAATATATAGATAAAAACAGTCGATCACATAAGGTTTGATAGTTCCTGTGACATCAGGAAATGTATGATTCCAATATTTATTTTCAACTCAATGTAATATATTAGCTTAATTTTCAGCATTTTATCTATAACATGTTCTAAAAGCGTATATTGTTGCATTAACTGACAGATCTAAGTTTACGAAGCTAATTTTTTTTTGAAGTTCAATTATGTTGTTGGTCGCTTCTGAAAAGATGTGTAAAATTAAATGTCTATGCACTTTAATACACATTAGAATTTTACGGAATGAAATTTCGCAGCTGCTTTTTAGAACGTTTTTTTTTTCTCTTCCAATAACATAAAAAACATTTACAATCGACAGGCAGCAAGTATAATATATAGCTTACTCTATCATTACTTTTGGATAGGTACGTAATATTTAAGATGTTAACACGCTGTTCGGATTGTTGTTATATTTCAAACAGAATGCCCCCATATTCACGGAAATTTTCATGACTATTTTGAAAATGTATTTAAAAGTGAACTATTGTTAAGGGAACAAAGAACATTTCACTTTTCTTAAAATCTTTGTACATTTTATTTTCTCAAGATTGATTTTCTTGAAATATTTTGATTCATCTGGAGGCATGCAGCTTTAAAACTGCCATACCTAGATCGTTGTCAGATTACAATAGTTAGTCCTTTCTTTCATTTCTTTTCTTAAATTTGCTCGTCTTTTGCGCAGTTCTACAAAAATAAAAAAATATGTTAGTAATATTTGAAAAATTGCAGATTTCAACGTCTAAACTGCAGGCAGAATCCATACATACACTGAATATCTGCAGAATTGAATGCCTTCAAATTGAAACATTTTATTTGTTATCATAAGTGCTTGATTGTGGTAAACTATAAATTTATTTAATTTAATATCATTTTAGCATTTAGCACTTCTTCTGCATTTATTTACTATCTAATTGAATTTATATTTCTAAATTTCTTTTTCCATAACGTAATGCAAACTTTAAAATCAAATTAATATAAGAGTTTTCAAAGATGTAATAAATTTCGATGAAGAAATGTATCAAAAGCAAATAAATAAAATGAAATCTCAGAGAAACAGTTAAGCTAATGTGCCGCCATGTTCTCACAAAATACAAAATTGAATATCAAAAAAATAATCGAACTACTTGAAACATTTTAATCACAGATATCATGTGTAAATGTAACAGTTAGATGCATGCAATAAAAGCAATATATGCAAGCGCCCTTTTTTAATTGAATTATTAAGGCTTCAGATGAATTAGCTAATAAAAGTTTAAGTTCTTTGATAAACGTTACATATTTCATAATTATTCATTGCATCTGATCATGGCTCCATTTTCATTCTATGTGGTTTATTTAAATGATCTTTTTAGTGTAGATTTTATCAAATATGAAAACGCATTCCAAGAAATTATAATGTTTATTTACAAATTATCAGAATGTGACAAGTAAATGTGAGACATACTTTCATATCATGTAGACTTAACCACCAAGGACTTGGACAAGATATATGAATGCAATTGAGATGCTGGTCATAAATCTTGTGGTTTGGTTTGTCTGCGCATAAAACCAATCATCAGCTGACACGAGAAGACTGCCGCAATAAAAGATCAGATGATAAGACATCAAGTGTATAAACAACAGCGAATGCAACAGGAGAACCAAATTTGACATAAATGACGTTGATGTAAAAATAGAAAAATGTTTACAATTCAATTTTTTAATTATAATAATGTGTGCTCATACGTACGTATGTGCGAATAATCTTGCGTGCATGTTGAGGGCATTTTTGTAATATGTATCACTCGGCAACCCTTGTTGAAATATTTCAGACACCAGTAAGCAGGTTAGGAAGCAATTTACAAAAGTTTTAAATGCTTCTGACAAAGTCTTTGGAAATATCGAAACTGATACTGATCCGAAGACGCCGACCTTATCCCCTCGAGAACATACCTTCCACTGGTAATTATCACATAAAGACCAAATGATATATTACTTTCCGTTCATAGCTTTTATGATATTGATGTTTTTGTTCCATCACGGTACATACAATATAAATGTCAACATTTATCAATTAGATGCTACAATACGACAGCCTGATGATGTAGAAATTGAAGAAAAAATATCTCGTTTTATGATGCGGGGGAGATGCATTACTTATTTTATGAATTATGCATGTTTCCATATATAGCTCATGTATGTTTTGTTTAATATGTAATCGATAAAGAAAAAATATCTCGTTTTATGATGCAGGGGAGATGCATTACTTATTTTATGAATTATGCATGTTTCCATATATAGCTCATGTATGTTTTGTTTAATATGTAATCGATAAAATCCTTCATTTCGTTACGTAAATTGATCTGATCATCCGTAAATTAATAACAATTATTTTCAGGGTATTAAGAAGCAAACCTTAAAGCTAGCTGTTCATTGTCAATTGATGTACGTTTTGCAAAATGTAAATTGATATTTTAATGTTGTCTATAACGTTGGAAATAAAATGTTTGCCAAGTAAGGATATACACCAAACATATCTGGCAAATACCATCGATTTCAAAGACAGAGTTGTTGTTTGAAGTACTGAATATTCTGCAATTCATTTATGTGAAAATGTAATTAAATTTCATTTACTTATTGTTAACATGCAATGTATATTCCACAAAGGTTTTACTTGGACTTGTTGCTACATAATCTAGATTATCATACAATTATTAATTATGAACCATTTATTATGATGTGCTATTCACTGGTTAATGTCATATTGACCGCGACAGGCGATAGCCGTGTTCAAATTTTGCAATTTAACTTTTAACTATTAATGTGAAGTACATGTTGTAGTTAGATTTTAATAGAGAAATATGCCTCAAAGAAAAATGTTCAACAATTAATTATTTTCCACGCTTTGTAATGTATTTCAGTTTTTGTTGTATGGCCATTAAGTATGAGTCTGATTCTATTTTAGCTCAGGGACAGCCCAAATTCAGCCAGTGAATATAGCCCAGTGAAAACTAACGCATATGCTGTATATAGTCATAGAATATGTGTCTGTTTCTATTCTTAGATTTTGAAAATCCAATTTAGCCAGTGAATATGGTACTACACTTAAGTAATATTGAATACTCTTTGGACCAATGAATTTGCAGCTATTTTAAATCATATAATACAGCTAGATATTCTTAAAAATAGTCCTTATTTGAATCGGTTTATACTTTTTATAGGTACATTTTCCATTTATTTTTACCAACCTTGTTTAACATGGTTAAATATTTATTTAAATAGTATGCTACTTTAAATATCTACAGCATGTTACAACTAATACAACAGCATCGTTAAACACACTCATTCAATACACTTTGCTTCAAAAAGCTACACTGAAAACAAACCAACAATTTGCATTTTATTGAATGCTACTTTAAATGCAAATAAGATCATTCCGTAACGCTAAGTAAAAGTTTATCCATTCCAACTACGAACAAGACTGAAAACTAATTTGAACCGCTGTCAAAACAGTAATTGCAATATGTGAAAGCCAACATAGGATTTTTTCAATCGTTAGCATACCAGAATAATTAATTCTTGCCAACATTTCTAAGCTAATTCAGCATAACCAAATATCTATTTAAATGTATTTATTATAGCACGATTGTGACGAATTCTTAAAATCTATTAGAAATACGTTCTAGTCGTTAGATGCAATTGCTTGTGCTTTAACTTAAGAATAATGCAGAAAATAACCAACTCTTTCAAATATATGCGATTCTCAAAGATTTTAAATATCTATAAGGTATTCATGTTATTTGCTATCGACCCTTATTAATCTTATCTTAAAAAAGCACGATGATTTTTGATAAATATTCAAAGACATGATATCTGAACAATACATTTGTTGGTATTTGAAGTAGAAAAAAATATTTCTTTGTTTTTTGTTTACTTTACAGCTTTATTATCAATTATGTTTATTTCGATGAGTAATCTATGGTTTGTCTATGGTATGTTTTATGTATTTAAAATCATCTTGATTTCATAGCAAAAGAATTAAAACAGACAATTATATGTTATACAATAAGTTCATCTAATACCACTGAAATGTCTTTCGGACAGTATGCCAAATTAATGAATAATATATAAATGTTACAATGTTATATATCTGACTGAAATAATATGCTAAATATCATATCAACAAAATGTGCCAGATTCCAGATGTATTTGCCAGCAGTCGTGAATGTAGGTCTGTCATATGCAAACTATGTTGATGTTTGCAGATGCAAATAATTAACTTGATAATTTAAAAGTTTGCATTGTACGTGTGTTAATTATGTGTAGTCTAATGAATATTGCTTGGTGCTTGTATAAAATATATTTCTCTAAATCAAATTTTGTATACTATAAAAAATAAGAAACAAACATTATTGAAGAAAATCCGTCGCTCTATATCATTTATCAAAGTTTCATTTTGTTCATGCTTGTGTTTCTACATAATCTACATAATGTAGATATGTTCCTTTTCATGATTAATGTGATCAGATCATAAAACTTTTCTTTTGCTTCGTGGTAAATAATCGTCATATTTATACATGTATATCGCAAGTCTTCTATAGATATTTCTAGTCCAGTTTCTTTGACACATAATGTAACTGATATTCATAGGTTTTTACATCTACGGACGTTTCTAAATTCTATTATCATGTTTAATTGTTGAATACTCTTTAAGCAGGCTTTAAGTGGCCGTGGACGTTAGCTTGCGCTTCCCGCTATGTCCATAAGGAAGCAGGCACACTCAAACTAAGTCTGGATCATTTTAAATTTTGCCGCTTTGAGTGTGCTTTAGGGATTCTTCTTTTTCATAACCGTTCTCCGTATTTATTTAAAACATATTAACATAATCATCCTTATTTCAAACCTTACTGATATAAACATTTATCATACAGATCACGTGAAACATATTTGAGAGATAGAAATGTTCAACATTAAATCATTTTCCTTTGATTTCATTGTTTAAACGAAATTCTAAATTTACAAATGCGTTTTTATGAAGGGGTTACAGGCTATAAAATATTATTGGAACAGAAAATGAAACGAAACGACTTCACGCAGAAGACAATCCAATAATACTAATTGAAGTAGTAGACAAAATAATTATGTTTTCTACATAAGCAAAACAATGTAGGTGAAGATTTGTTTTACCTTTGTACACAACAAAAAGAATTACATTATACATATTGAAGAGAAACTGTTTCTCAAGCAAACGTTTTCTGATTATTTTCATTCAATACTTGCTCTACGTTTGCTAGAACACCTCGTGCTGTTTAACAGGCAATGCTAAAATGATATTAATACTTCAATTATTCTTTAGTATTTTTTAAGAATCAAAACTCTTAACGTACTGTGTCTTTTCTATTTGCTTAAAGCATGGTAATAGATAAAAACGATTTTCTTTGTAAGGTTTAAAGAAAAATTGAATCAAAATGTCTAATAAGATTAATTAATTGATTTATTTAACCTGTATCATGAAAAAATAACTAACATCAATAATGCTATAAACGATATTGTTGATTTTGTTTGCTTTTATGTGCGTTTGGTTTTCATTTTGGTCAAACATGACATACGGGTCATTGTGTTTTTTTTATAAAATCAATACATGAAATCCATACAAAGGATGATACTCGTGTCTCGTAACATCGTTTTGTTTGACGTTCTTGTTGTTATGTTTGCTTATTATTTATTTAAAACAGTCGGCATCAAACATGTGGCCATTGACAAAATGTGTTTATATCAAGAGAGAATTTCCTTTAATAAAAACCTGTTTTCACTTGAAACAATTTACTCTTTTCTCCATTTTACAGTGGGGCAATCAAATATGTTATAAAAACAGTTGATTACTCATAGAACAATGTAAGATGCCAGTCTTTCTACATGTAAATACTATTTATACATCAAAGGGCGCTATTTACAGTTAATTGTGGTTGTTAGCCTTTTATTACAGACTATAAACAACAGTAATATAGTTCTTTTATTACCTCATTTAGTTAAGTGGTAACGATGGGATACCTTATACATTATATGTCTATTTTTTCAAATTAGCATTACTTAAGTATACAAAGTAAATGACACAATATGTTTGTGAAAATGTATTAACTTTCGTTTCTAACCAGATAGTCTTAAAAAGGGATAGAATATGCCTTACATTCTCTTAATATTATACATATTATATAGTTTGATGAATATTTTACAATAATATCAAGAGTAATGTCGACATTTGTTAAATGTACCCCTCATAATAATTATAGGCTTTCTGAAAAATTATTTTTAAAGTTGGATTATAGACCTAGCATTTGAAACACTTGTTCATTTTTTTTCAATCATTATAAAATGTATATTTGATAGTTTTTGTTGCCGTTTTTTTTTTTTGTTTGTTTTTATTTCTCTTTGCATGAAAATAAAGCGGATCCACTTTTCGTGGACAAAACAACACTCATGAGGAATGTTAAAACCGGCTGTCATTCAAACATTATCTATAAATCAAGATTCTGTCTTTTTTTGAGCGATCAAAATCATAATCAACACTTACCTTACTAGAAGTATGGATAATATCCTATTTCAATGGTAATTTCTTGACCTTATCAGTTCCCAAGTTTACATGTCTGTATTCAGATTTACATGGTTTATGTTCACTTGTTTACGATTAATCAGAAAGAAAAGACAATATATCGACAAATTTTGTAAATCCAGAATTGTAGTGAACGACAATATTTGGCACCGGGAACAATAAGTTACAAGAAAAGCATTGATGCAAAGCATCAAAGGGCGTCCAAACAGCAGGTGCAGATGAACTAGTAGATATATGATGACAAGATATTCTTATAAACTTTTCAATGGTTCATTGGGTTTTACCAGAATTGTATATCACTTTTGAATGAACGGACGAAAGACATTGTTCATTATTTATAACTTTGATCGGCATGCTAGAAATTAGAATATTACTTGTTATTTCTTTATGATCGTGGTTATTAATAGCAACAGATATACATGTATACAATCATTTATAATCCATATGTGTAACGCATGATCAACACCATACTTGTGTAATTGTCCCTTATTATGTTATTGCTATTACTTTTCAATGGTTCATTGGGTTTTACCAGAATTGTATATCACTTTTGAATGAACGGACGAAAGACATTGTTCATTATTTATAACTTTGATCGGCATGCTAGAAATTAGAATATTACTTGTTATTTCTTTATGATCGTGGTTATTAATAGCAACGGATATACATGTATACAATCATTTATAATCCATATGTGTAACGCATGATCAACACCATACTTGTGTAATTGTCCCTTATTATGTTATTGCTATTAACGAGGACCCCCTCTTAAGGTATCTGTTCACACTAAGTAACAATATGACACTTGTTGTATTACCATGTTGATCATGTTGAGCATAATTGTTTATTATACAATAAATATAATTTCTATTTTAATAAAAGAAAATACAGATTTTATGAATATTGTTTTCTTTTCTTTTTGTGTGTGTTTTATGCGCTATTTTAATACTGAGTTTTTACGTTTACTACTATTTTAAGAATTCAATTGTCATAATGATCGACGATTATAAGTCAAAACTTAACTGGAAAAAGTCAGTAAATCATGGTTAATCTTTCAATTTATAATATTGTTTATTCTTAAACCATATACATGTACATTTGTATTTTTCTTTATCATTTTTTAAATTATCAATCAATTGAATAATTCATAAAATCTGATTTGTAACTTTGAATAATTCCTCTGAATCTTTACTAAACACGAATAACAAATTATATAAAATGTTTTAAAGTTGATAGTGTCATATTAATGCCATAAAAATGTACATTTTTTCTCAATTATTGTACATATTTATTGTTTTATCTCATATATCGTAGATAAAATATAACATGCGATTTGTGTTGTTGGTTTTTTTTTCGAATTGTATGTTTATGTATAATAATAATCAATCAATTCGAGAGTTGATCTGTGTTTATTAATTATTGTAACCAAACTAAGTGACAAACATTCATTTTGAAAAAAAGCTTATTTATCTGTAAAATATTTGTTCTGTTCTGTAACGATATCTACTCCAAAACCGGGAGAGACCGGACAATAAACGTGTGGTACTATTCGCCGGTCATTAGTAAATCCCGGGAGAGACCGGGAATTACCTAGGAGTACATCCCTCTATAAATAGATTTTCGGAATATTAAGGTCATCCATACCATAATAACCCACTGTGTACTACAAAATGATAAGCAAAAATACCCCGAAGAGCGCGATTTATTGACGGAAAAGGTTATTTCATTTGAAAATGTTTGCATTGCGAAATTCTCCAGTTCGCCATTCATTGTACATATCGCGACTAATCAACAATCAAGCACCCTGATACCGATCGGAATGATCGGCTTTTATTATTGGCAACTATTAAAGGCTCGAGAAGTTGCTGTCGCCCTTTCACAAAATCTCATTTCATTCCAATAGGCGCCGCGCTTCGGCGCGGAGGCCAATCAGTAAGTCGGTACGGATGTATAACAATGTATGTATGCTGAGTGATGTCGGCTGCAGACTGGATTTTTTTTATAATATTGAAAGTGTGAAAGTTGTATATACAGCATGAAACAACAGCAGCTGAGAGCTACGATGGTTTTTTTTCCCAACAGGTCAATATTATTTATGTAGCAAACGCAATAAGCTAAAGGTCAGTATCAGGATTGTGTGACATATTTCTGCAACATATGTAGTATTAATAACATTTAAAGTGGAAATAAAGTAAGTAGAAAGAAGCAAAATATTTATCTAATTCAGTTTACGTTCTCATAAACATATCGTTTTAGTGAAATAACTGCAATGTACAAAGGGGATTTAATGGACATGTAAAACCACATAGTGTAACATTACTATAGAAGTAAAGTAGCATAGTTTTTGTGTAGATTATATATCTGCCAACTCATAAAAAATAACATGCAATTCTACAGATTTATTCAGATATGTCATAAAAGTATTCTAACCATTGTACGAAAATCAGCGAGCACACGAAGGGAAACCCATTTAAGGCAGTAACAATTTTAACTGTAACAAACATATGATCGTTATTATATTATATGCAGAAAATGTCAGACCTTTAAAGATCTGTGTCTGTGTGTAGCAAATGTCAACATGAGATATACGAGACAATGATAACGTAAGCTGGAAATTGTTATTAATAATATAACCATGCATTTCATAAATAAATAATAAATCCAGAAACATGCAATATATCTGATTAAAAAAAAACATAAAAAATAATAAAAAAGGCAGGACAAAGTGTATCTCATAATGTTTTGGTTTGTGGTAGATAAATGTCGTGTATTGACTGTTATGTACGTGTGTCTATTAAAAATGATGAATGATTAGTTTAAAGATTAACACGTAAGATGAAACCTGCATAGTATACTTTTACTTCTGTTGTGTTGGATGGCATTAAGTGGTTTAGGTTTTGTTCAAAACATATACATTCATGCATGTCATTTTATCTAATGAAAAGCACGTCTTAACACATTCGTATTTTGTCGTCAGGGTTAAAATTTCTTAGAAAGTGTGACCATTATAAAGTTTAATAGAAAAACAGTTTGATTTGTGATATAATTAACAGTTGTACACTTGACATGTGGTAAAAATGTGTGACCTAAAGAATGAATATCTTCATTTTTATGATATAAGTGTTTGTTTGACTGATTTTGACGACACACTGTCACATTATAGGTCATATGGTGAAGTTCCAGCTTTGCTGGTGTAGGAAGACCCCAGGCGCCCTTCCGTGCATTATTTTAGGCACGAACAGGCACCTGAGTAGAACCACCGACGTATCGTAAATTTAAACTAGTTGTATAGCTTCCTCACATGAAAGACTTCAAAATCCCTATCGGGATTCGAACCCACATCGGTGAGGAGCAAGTGTCGGCATAAACTTAAAAGATACGGCGAGGTTATATCAGGCCATACAAACAGAAGTCTTTATAAAAACAGAATATGATGTTACGAGTAGTGTTTTAAGCTTATTAATTATTTGAACGGTATGATAACTCGTGCACTTAGTGTCAGACACGATGTTCTCCAGACGTAATATCAATTATCATTCCACATGTCCGATGTAGAATTGTCATTAAATTCTCATTCATCGTGTGAAGTTAGCAGGTACACCTTTTATAGCATATGTAAGGAGTTTGCTATTATAACAAAACTTTAATCACCACAAATCTACCATTTAGCGTACAACATTATTAAACACATTTGTAAATGAACTGTTAAAATAAATTTACAACTGAGATTTTGTATATAAAAATCACATAGCTAAGTCATAGTTAATAGTTGAAGGAAAAAGTTGTTCATGCAAATCATTACTTGTTATTGTATTTAATTGTGTGATGTAGTGTTTATAAAAGACACGTTTAAAGACTCGAAACTAAATTATTGTTTAATGTGATTATTATAAAAAGTAAATACGACTAAAACATACATTTTCCCAAGTCTAAGCCATTGATTGTTTTCCAAAAAAGATTTTGTCCCTATTATTAGTGTATATGTATCATATTGTTATGTAAAACATATAAATTATCGCGCAATAGTCTCGTTCTTGTCAGTCATTATAGTAATGATTTATTCTAGGTCTGTTTTCCTCCAATCAGTGCAAAGGAATAATTACAAAAAATATGTAGATGAATGTCTCGTTAATTTTAAAAGCATAACTTCAGTACCTTAATCATAACAAAGTTTTAAACAAAAAAGTAAAAAAAAAAACCTTAATTGTCGACTAAAACGGTAAAATTTAAATATTGCAGGTTCGGTTTCTTTAAGCCTATTATTAAACGGTAGTCGCAAATTCAAACTACAGTCTACTCCCCTTAGCACCTAATACTTAATTATACAATGCATATTTTTTTATTTTGAACATTAAATAAAAAAACAAGAATAATAAAAACGCCTTTCTTCCAACAATCGATTTTCGCATAAGGTCTTTAGTTACAACACCTGCTATGACTTATCAAAATGTAAACCGTCAATGTAATTATTGCCGACGTAAGCATAGTTAATTTTAATACACTTGCATCTTAATTTTACTTACACCTATATTGAGCTATCAGACTTAATATGATATATTTCATGAAAATCTGTTTGTGCAGAGACTTAGATAATGTTATATTATTTACATCAATAGGCTTTCTTCCAGATTTTTGTTTCCAGATTTTCAAAGAATTAAATATCAAGAATCCGTATTTTAAATTCATGTTCAATAAAAACAATTAACTGATAAATAATAGAAAATACAGGAATACTTTAATGCCACACGCCAGAAATTAGGATTTGGCCTATGATGACAGAGATGGTTAACTGTTTATCAATTTTTTTAAACACATTCAATCGTTTTTGTAATTATTAATTCAACAAAAGAACCAAGTGCACACAATTTACGCAAGCGTTCTTAACTGATTATTTCACCACGTGCACATCTGCAGTACATTTATACTTTTCTAATGAACAGAATTTAAGTGATGTAGATTGCACCATGAGTAAAAATGGCTTTCTATGTATACGTCAAAGACGTGGTCAATGTAAATGAAAACTGTTTTTCCTTATTTTATTTAATCAGCAACATATTTTAAAAAACGTTTTTGAAAGAAGAAAACACAGATAATAAAATAATTTACCTTTGTTATTTTCCGCATTTCTGTATATGAATATGTCACGTTAAAATCGAGACGAAATAATGGTGTTTTCTTATAAAGGCTTCAGTTTTAGCAAGCAGTATTTGATATACTTTCCTGTCACGTCAATGTAGTCGCTAAGGACTTAGATAAGATAATAGAATACATCAAGCAGTTAAGATGTTGATCATGAATCTTGTACTTTACTTTGTCTGAGGATAGGAACCAATCATCAGCGGACAAAAGGTAATGTCGCAATAATTGGACAGTAAATGGGACATCGAGTTTACAAATTACGGTCATTTGTTGTTATGTATGTAAGAAATGATGAGGATACAGCACCAATTGGGGTAATTCATACATAAATGTTGAATTCTGCTTAAGCCGATGGTAGCGGGTCGTTGTCGGTAGCTTGCATTGATTAATGTTTTGAGCAAATATAAACATTTTTGTATCCGAGATATCTAACAAACTACTTTGCATATTAAATACAAACGTGATATTCAATTTTCAAATCATATTAATACATGCATAATTTTCCTTGACATTTTAAAGAGGTTAAAGTTTATTAATGAGTTTGTATATATTTGATAAGCCCGCCGTCGGTATTGATTTTATTTATTGATGTATTGTAAAGGGAGGAAACGAGGAATATTTTTTACTTCGTTTAGTTTGATGCCCCTCCATCAATCTGATGTTTGGGAAAATAGAATTAAAATCTCAATTTCATTCATGTCTATTTCGTGTATTATTTCCCAAGAATTTTTTTAGATATGATATTTTTAATGAAATGTGTAGGGACAGCAATGGAAATAAGGATTTACCATTTTTGTGCTATCCCTTGTGTTAGTGTGCATGTTTTGCATTTTTGGCTCATGTTTGTGTTATATCTCATTCCATGATTACCATGTATGTACATTATGCCAAAACAAATCAAGATTTCTATGGACATTCTAAGAATAACGAAGCAAGTAACAATTCTTTAAATTTCACAAACTGGTAAATCATCTAAGACGGTTGTATTTAATCCTTTTACGATGACTAGTAATCCTTAATAAAGCTTCAATATACTGTCACATCCAGTACAATTCTGTTCTGTCACCGAAGTCATGCGTGGGCATAAAAAACAAAGAGGGTATAGTCTGGAAATTGTTATTAATGATATTAATATACATCTCATGAATAAATGATAAATCCAGAAATATGAAATGTATCTGTTAAAAAGGAAACAAAACCATACGACAAAAGACCCAGCGCAATATCTGTCATAGAATGAATTGGTTTCAAGTACGGAAATGCCGTCTGCTGTCGACTTTTTATGTAATTGTATCCAAAAAGAGGAAATAAAAATGATGCGGATACAGGTACCTTATTCTGATAACGGGCTTACAAAAGTATAAACGGTTTTCTTTGGGCTTATAAAATGACATGAAAAATAGTATACTTTCTCTTAATATTATAAAATTTCGATGATGCAAAAAATGTTATTCTTCATTTTTATGACGAGTCGTTGTGCATATAATTCGTAACTTCAAAGGGCGAAATGATTAGCGTGTACTGCAATAAAAGAAACGGTATTTCGCAAAATAAAATCTCGACCACATGAGGTATGTTTTGAAAAGAAAATGTTACATACTCTGACATCAGGAAATATATGATTTAAATATTTATTTAATCGGATGCTATGGCATGTCATGTACTCAATATCTGATATTTTAGTGTCTAGAACGAGAATCCAGACGTATTATTAATCAACTGTCTACCTGTCATATATAAAGATGCCATTAAATTTCTCATTTATATTAGGAGATTACATGGATGCACACCTTTAAAGCATAAGCTTGAATCGATAAGTTCATGAAGAGAGTTAATATACCAGGGCTGAACTTGCACTTTTGAGCACTTAAGACAAAATGCATTAATCTGACATTCTTTGGGCATATATTATTGCAATCACTCTTGAATGACACACGTAGCAAAGTAAGATGACATTGGGGATTAAATAAAGTAATATAAAAGTAATATATTCCATTAATTACTGGTGCATTATCATTTTGTACTATATAAATGTTTTTCTTAAATACTATGTTTCAATACGAAGTGAAATAAAGAAATCAATTACTGAGGGATAAAATTAAAGAATTTAACATATCACTGACTATTTTAAAATAGTAATTATATAAAATTTACTGAAAATCCAAACGACAAATACGATGTTCACCCGCTTATAAAAGATTTGATAAGTTATTCTAATATCAATGAATAAAATAGATGATGCTGTATTGCGTTTTGAAATCTTTAACAGGAGATTATATTGATCAGTATTTTTCATGAAATGAAATGGTTAGTCGTTTCTTTTATTTCTTTTCTAAAAGGTGCTTGTCTTTTGCGCGTTCTACAAGAAATCATATGTTAGCAATATTTGAATATTTAGTAATTGAAGATTTCAACGTAAAAACTGTAGGTAGAATCCATACATACACTGATTATCTGCAGAATTGTATGTCTTCAAATTGTAACATTTCAATTGTTATCATAAGTGCTTGATTATTGTAAACCATAAATTTATAAATATTGTTTTAGCAGTTTAGCACGTCTTGTGCATTTATTTACTATTTAATAGAATTGATATTTTTAAATTTCTTTTTCCATAACGTTATGCAAACTTTGAAAATCAAATTAATAAAAGAGTTTTCAAAGATGCAATAAATTTCGATGAAGAAAAGTAAAACTATCAAAAAGCAAATAAATAAAAGAAATCTCAGAGAAACAGTTATATAATGTGCCGCCAAAAATGTAGTGAAATGTTCTCACAAAATACTTAATACAAAACTGAATATCAAAATAATATTCAAACTACTTTAAACATTTTAATTAAAAATATCATGTGCTAATATAACAGTTAGATGAATGCAATAAAAGCAATATATGAAAGCGCTCGTTTTTAATTGTATTATGTAGGCTTCAGATGAATAAACTAATAAATGTTTTAAGTTATTTTTGACAAACGTTACATATTTCATTAATATTCATTGCATCTGATCATGGCTCCATTTTTATTCTATGTGGTTTATTTATATAACCTTTTTATTGTAGAGTTTATCAAATATGAAAACTTAGTCTGAGAAATTATAATGTTTATTTACGAATATATCAGAATGCAATACCGGTAAGTAAATGTGAGAAATATTTTCATGTTATGTACAGGTAACCGCCATGGACTTGGACAACATATATGAAAGCAATTAAGAGGTTGGTCATAAATCTTGTTGTTTGGTTTGTCTGGGCATATAACCAACCATCTGCCGACACAAGAATACTGCCGCAATAAAAGCACAGATAATAAGACTTCAAGTGTACAAACAACAGCAATTGGATTCAATAAATGCAACAGGAGAACAATATTTGACATAAATGACGTTGATGTAAATAAAGAAAATGTTGTTTTTTTATTTCTTTGTAAAAATAATGTAGGTGCATGCGTACGTATGTGCGGGTAATATTGCGTGCTTGTTGGAATATTTTTTTATAATTTTGAACACCCGGCAATCCTTGTTGAAATAATTCAGACACCAGTTAGCAGGTAAGAAAGCAATATACAAAATGCTGAAGCTTCTGACCAATTATTTGGGGCTATCGAATCTGATACTGTGATTCGAAGACGCCGACCTTATCCTCTTGAGTACATGCCTTCCATTGGCAATTATCACAAAAAGAACAATTGATATATTACTACCCTTTATAGCTTTTATGATATTCATGTTTTTGTTCCATCACGGAATATACAATGTAAATGTCAACATTTATCAATTAGATGCAACAATACCACGACTTGATGAAGCCGAAATTTAAAAAGCAATGTCGTTTTATGATGCGAGAATGATGCGGGGGAGATGCATTAATTATTTTATGAATTATGTATGTTTCTATATGTAACGCATGTATGTTTTGAATACTATGTAATCGATTTAATCCTTCAATTACGTTTAAAGATTAGATCATCTGTAAATTAATAACAATTATGTTTCAGGGTGTTTAGAACCAAACCATAAAGCTAGCTTTTCGGTGTCATTTGATGTACGTTTTGCAAATTGTAGACTGATTTTATCATTTTGTCATAAGAATGTTGAAAATAAAATGTTTGCCATGTAAGAATATAAACCAAACATATCTGGCAAGTCCAATCGATTTCAAAGACAGAGTTGTTGTTTTGAAGTATTGAATATTGTGCAATTAATTTATGTGAGAATATAATTAAAGTTCATTTACTTATTTTTGGACAAGCAATGTATAATCCACGCGGGTTTTACTTGGAATTGTTGCTAGATTATCTAGATTATCATACAATTATTAATTATGAACCATTTAATATGATGTGCTATTCGGAGTTAATGCATATTGACCGAGGCGATAGCCATGCTTACAACGGCATCATTAAACAATTATTCAAAACACTATGCTTCAAAAAGCTTCGCTGAACACAAACCAAAAATTTGCATTTTATTGAATGCTACTTTAAATGCAAATAAGATCATTCCGAAATGCTAGTAAGTTAAAGTTTATTCATTCCATCTACTAAATATATAAAAAAAACTAATATGAACCACTGTCCATAAAATATTTGCAATATGTGAAAGCCAACACATGAATTTTTCAATTGTTAGCATACAGAAAAACTGATTCTTACCAACATAGTACTACGCCTAGTCGGCATAACCAAATACCTATTCGAATGTATTTATTTAAGCACGATTGTGACGAAATCTTGAAGCTTATTAGAAAAAACTATTGTGTTGCTTTATTTAACAATTAGAGCAATACATTGCTGTATATATAGTTTATGGAAACAATATTTTATTGCAAACATAGCATTTCACTACGATTTACGCATTTTTGTTGGAAATCGTTGGAACAAAATCAATATAAAATGGAAAAAAACCTTTGATTTTATGCAGATAATTTACTTGTACGTATTTGAAGCAGAACAATTTGTTTCTTTGTTTTTTGTTTACTTTACAGTTTTATTATCAAAAATAGTTATTTTGAGTACTCTATGACTTGTCTAAGAATCTTTGTCTATGGTATGTTTTATGTATTTAAAATCATCTTGATTTCATAACAAATGAATTAAATCAGACAATTATATGTAATAGAATAAGTTCATCTTCTACCACTGAAATGTCTTTCGGGCAGTATGACAAATTAATGAATAATATATAAATGTTAGAATGTTGTATTTCTGACTGAAACAATACGCTAAATATCATATCATCACAGTATGACAGATTCCAGATGTATTTGCCAGCAGTCATAAATGTATGTCTGTTATGTGCAAACTATGTTGATGTTTGCAGACGTATATAATTTACTTGATTATATTAAAGTTTGCATTGAATGTTTAGTCTAATGAATATTGCAAGCTGTCTTGCATAAATATATTTCTCTAATAGATCAAATTTAATAGACCATATTGTAAAAAATAAAACAAAAATATATTAAAGCAAATCTGGCGCTCTATATCATTTATCAAAGTTTCATTTTGTTCATGCTTTAAATCGTGTTCTACTTTTCATAATGTACATAATACAGATATTTTCCTTTCATGATTAATGTGATCAGATCACGAAAATTATTATTTTACATATTGGTATATGTATATTGCAATTCTTCTTCAGATATTTCTGTTCTAGCTTTTCTATCGAAAATGTAATTGATATTCATAACTTTACACATCTACGGATGTTTTTAAATTCAATATTGGACCATTATCATATTAAATTGTAATTGTTGAATGCTCTTTAAGAAATCTCTAGGGGTCCTTGGACATTACCTTGCACTTACCTGGTCTTACCACTATGTCTATAAGTAGGCACAATAATACCAAGTCTGGAACATTTTCAATTTCGCCGCTTTGTTCGTGCTTCTGGGTGTCTACATGTTCAAAACCGTTCTCCGTATTTTTTTTAAACATAAGCATACTCATTTTAAACCTCACACATCTTAGTTTATAAATGCAAATATTTTATAGGAATGGGTCAAAGGCTATATATATAATTGGAACAGAATCCATAGAAAATGGAAAAAAGAACAACAACAAAAAAAACGACAATTCGACTATACCTATTGAAGCAGTAGATAAAAAATAATTATGTATTCTACATTAAAAAAAACAATGCAAGAGAAAATTTGTTTTACCTATGCTCACAAAAAAAGATGAACAAGAATACAAACTGTTTCTCTAGCCAACTTTTTCAGTTTATTTTCATTCATTACTTGCACTACGTTTTTTATGTTTGCTAGAAAACTTCTTGCTGTTTAATAGGCAATGCTAAAATGATATTAAGACTTCTATTATCCTTTAGTATTTTTGAAGAATCAAAACTCTTAATGTGTTTTGTCTTTTTTTATTTGCTTATAGTAATGTGTTAGTATTTCTTTGCATGATTTGAAAAGAAATGATATCAAAATGTCCCATTAGATAAACTTATTGATTTATTTAACCTGTATCATTAAAAAATAAGTAACATCAAAACATGTTAAACAATTTTGTGATTTTGTTTGCTTTCGCGAATGTTTAGTTATTTTTTTGACATACGGGTCATTGTGTTATTATAATGAAATCAATACAAAAAACCTATAGAAAGGACGATACTCGTGTCTCGTAAAGTAGATTTGTTTGACGTTCTTGTTATGTTTTCTTATTATCTATTAAAAACAGAAAAACATGCTCGACATCAAACAAGTGGCCATTGACAATATGTGTTTATATCAAGAGAAAATTGTCTTTGTAAAATACATAAATCAAACCTATCTTCACTTGAAACAATTTACACTTTTCTCCATCTTACAGTAGGGCAATCAAATATATAATAAATACAGTTGATTACTCACAGAATAATGTAAGATGCCAGTCTCTCTACATGTAAATGATATTTATACATCAAGGGGCGCTATTTACAGTTAATTGTGGTTGTTTGCCTTTTATAACAGACTATAAACAGCAAAAGTATAGTTTTTTATTACCTCATTTAGTTAAGTGGCCACGAAGGGATACATTATACAATGGAGGCTATTTCGCAAACGCATTATGAAAATATACAACGAAAATGACACAATATATTTGTGAAACGTTTTTAACTTTCATTTCGAGCAAGATAGTCTCAAAAAGGGAAAGAACATAAATATCTTTCTTTCCCTTATTATATCATATATCATATATTTTTTATGAATCTTTAGCAGTGATATTAAGAGCAATACCGAAACTTGTTATATGTACCCTTTAGAAAAATTATAGGCATTCTGACAAATTATTTCAAAGGTAGAATAAACAGCTTATATTTGAAACAAATCTTTTATTTAATCATTATATAATATATTTGTTGCAGTTTTTGATGCAATTGTTGTTTCTTTAGAATGATGCGTATTTTTTTTATAAATGTTGAAGATAAATGATTCCCGGATTGTTGATTTCTGTTAAAGATTTTTCTTTGCATGAACATGAAGCGGATTCACTTTTCGTGGTAAAACAACACTCACTGGAATGTTTAAATCGGTTGTCAGTCAAACTTGATCTATAGATGTGAAGATTCTGTCATCTTTTGAGCGATACAAATCATAATTAAGAAGTATGGAGAATATCCTATTTCAATGGTAATTACTTGACCGTAAAAGTTCCTAAGTTTGTAACATATGGAAACATGTCTATATTAAGATTGACATTGTTTATGTTTACTTGTTTACGTTAAATAAGAAAGAAAAGACAAAATATCGACAAGTTTTGTAAATCAAGAATTGTAGTGAACGTTAATACAATAAGATATCAGTAAGTCAGTAAGGGTGTATAACAATGCATGCATGCTGAGTGATGTCGGCTGCAGAGTGGAATGTATTATAATAATGAACGTGAATACAGCATGTAAGAACAGCAGCTGAGAGCTACGGTGTTTTTCAGCCAACAGGTCAATATTAATTATGTAGCAAACATAAAGCTAAAGGTCAGTATCAGGATTGTGTGACATATTTCTGTAACATATGTGGTATTAGCATTTAACGTGAATAACATTTAAAGTGGAAATATAGTAAGTATAAAGTAGAAAATATTTATCTAATTCAGTTTACTGTCCTATGAACATATCGACTTTAGTGAAATAATTGTAATGTCAAAAAGAGGTTTCAATGGACATGTGAAATCACATAAAAAGTAAGATGCAATTCTACAGATTTATTCAGATATGTCATAAAGATATTCTTAACATTGTACGGAAGTTAACGTGCAAATCAAGGGAAACCCATCTAAGGCAGTAACAAATTTATTAATTGTAACAAACATTTGACCGTTATGATTTTATATATAGAAAATGTCAGACCTATAAAGATCTGTGTCTGTGTACCTATGACTTATGATACAATGATAACATAATCTGGAAATTGTTATTAATAACATAACTATGCATTTCATGAGTAGATAATAAATCTAGAAAAACGAAATATATCTGATTAAAACAAATAATAAATGGGGCAGCACAAACTTTATCACAAGATGATTTGGTTTTTGGTAGAAAAATATCGTATATTGACTTTTAAATGTACTTGTGTCTATTTTAAAAGAATGTTGAATAATAATTTTAAAGATTAATCAATATAAGTCTAACACGTAAAATCAAATTATTTTTTGAAACCTGCATTGTATACTTTTACTTCTGTTTTGTTGGCATTAAGTAATACATTTTTGTTCAAAATCCAGTCTTATCACAGTTGTATTTCATTGTGTTAAAATTTCTTAGAAAGACTGACAATTATAAATTTTGATATTCGTATAAGCATTTTGAGTTGTGATATAAATAACGGTTGTACGCGTCACGTGTGGTCAATAATGTATGACCTTTAGAATGAATATCTTCTTTCTATGATATAAGTGTTTGTTTGATTGATTGGGTTTGACGTCACACAGACACATTATAGGTCATATGGCGACGCTCCAGCTTTGTAGGTTTGAGGCCTCAGGCGCCCTTCCGTGCATTGTTTCAGACACGAACGGGCACCTGATTAGATCCACCGACGTTCCGTTTGATAGCTGGATAGCTTCCTCACATGAAAGACTCCAAAGTCCCTTTGGGATTTGAACCCACGGTGGTGAGGGGCAAGTGGTGTAACTTATAAAATACGGCGAGGTTTTTTAGTCATACAAACATAAATCTTTGTGAAAACAGAATACTTTGTACATGTTTTAAGCTTATAACTTATTTGACCGGTATGATAACTCATGCACTAAGTGTCAGACTGAGAAGTGTCAGACATGGAGTTCTCCAGACAGACGTAATATCAATTATCATTCCACGTGTCTGATGTAGAATTGTCATTAAATTCTCATTCATCGTGTGAAGTTAGCAGGCACACCCTTTATAGCAGTATGTAAAAAGTGTGCTTTTATAACAAAACGTATATCACCTGACATGGAAGATGCAAACACAGTTAGTCTACTATTAAACTTACAACACTAAAACACACATTTCTCAATGGACTGATATAAGAAATTTACAGCTGAGATTTTGTATATAAAAAAATCACATAGTTAAGTTATAGTTAATAGATATAGGTATTAAGTTGTTCATACATTATAACTTGCTGTTGTAATAAATTGTTTGATGTAGTGTTTATAACAGGTAAATTTAAAGACTCGAAAAACTAAATGATTGTTCAATTTGCTCATTATAACAAGAGGACCAAGGCCTGACCCATCGAACTCATTCGAGCAATTGTGACCTAGTTATTCATCCCAGATAAACCATGTTAGAACTCATTCGAGCAATTACCTAGACAAGTATCCTGGACAAGTTTGATGACAATTGAGTAATAAATGTGACCACTAGAGTGTTAACAATGTTTTTTCCATATTTGGGCAGTGTGACTTAGTTTTTGACCACAGGTAATCCATATTTCAATCATCAAAACAAACTTTCAGAGCTATTTCCAGGATATTCGGATCAAAACAGTAGCCACTAAAGTGTTAACATGATTGTTCTATTTTTAGCTCCTGTGAGCTAGGTTTTCATTCGAGATGACCCTTGTTCGTACTCATCCGAGCAATTACCTAGACAAGCAGCCTGACAAGTTTGATGATGACTGAGGCAAAAATGTTACCGCCAGAGTGTGGACGGACGACGTCCGGCGGAAGACAGACGACGGACATTCAACGAACTTAAAATCTCACCCTGAGCAAGCTCAGATGAGCTAAAAAGTGAATTCAAAGACCAAAACGAACATCTTCCGAAGTCTAAAACATTCATTCATTTATTTTTAGAAAAGTGTACTTCTATTATAAGTGCACCAGTATAATCATATTGTTATGTAAAAAAACATATAAATTACCGCGCATTAATCTCGTTCTTGTCAGTCATTATAGTAATGAGTTATTCTATGTCTGTTTTTCCCTGCAATCAGTGCTAAGGAATTATTTGAATAAAATATGTATTTGAAAGTCCCTTAAATTTGAAGCATAACTTCAGTACCTTAATTATAATTTAGTTTTAAATGTTAAAATATAAACCTTTTAAGGGACTCCATTTGGGTTTTGTGACATGACGTGACTGGAAATAATTTTTTCTAATAAATGTACCATATGATGAAGGTCTACATCAGTAGCTTGTGTGCAAATTTTCCTTCACTCACCCAGTTTTTTTTTCCAAAAAAAATATTCTAATTGCGCAAAATGACGCAAAATTGAAAAACGTTGCAACACCTTACATTAAAATCATGCTAAGAATGGCACAAATAACGTATTTCAACTTATTTTTAGGATATATTTTTAAATAATATTTTAATATCTTTCTGTTTTAAGTGCCAAAGATCATCTTCGGGACGGAATTCAACTTTTATGTTTTGGTGATTTTGGACCTCGGGTGGAGTTCCTTTAATTGTCGGCTAACACGGAAAAATTTTAATGTTGCAGGTTCGGTTTGTTTAAGCCTATAATTGAACAGCAGTCGCAAATTCAAACTACAGTCTTCTCTCTTGGCACCTTAATACCCAATAAGAAGATGCATATTTCATTTTGAACATCAAATAGAGAGAAAAAAATAACGTACAAAAGCGTCTTCCTTCCAACAATCGATTTTCCCACTTAATTTAGCCGGAATATAAAGTATACTGCCAGTTGCACGAAAAAGATCGCTTATTGTTACAAGGAGATCTTTAGCTACAACAACTGCAATGACTTATCAATGTGTACACTCTTAATTTTACTTACACCTATATTGAACATTCAGACATATGATATATTTCATGAAAATCAAGTTTATGCAGAGACATAATAATATTATTTCACACATTACATGTCCCACTCCTTTCGCTGCCCTTATGTCCACTCGAGGTTTTTGTTTGGTTCCTCCTGTGTGCCGTACTTGGGTGTGTCGGGGGGGGGGCGCTGCGTCCTGTGAACGTTGCCTTTACCTTGTTGATCTTTATTATTGTTTTCTTTATATTATCTACATTCCTGGTTTATGTAAAATAGGCCGGAGAATTAAATATCAAGAATCTGTATTTTAAATGCATGTTCAATAAAAACAATTAACTGATAATTAATAGAAAATACAGGAACGCTTTAATGCCACACGCCAGAAATTTGGCCTATGGTGATAGAGATGGTTAACTGTTTATCAATTTTTAAAAACATTCAATTGTTTTTTTTTTTTTTTGTAATTATTAATTCAACAAAAGAACACAATTTACGCAAGCGTTCTAAACTGATTATTTCACCACGTGCACATGTGCGGTACATTTATACTTTTCTAATGGACTGATCTATTTAAAGTGATGATAATTTTACACGTATATTGCATCATGATTAACAAATTACTTCTATGTATGACTTCAAAGACGTGGTAAATGCAAATGAAAAATGTTTTTCCTAATTTTATTCAATTAAGCAAAATATTTATAAAAACTATTTTGAAAGAACAAAACACAGGTAATAAAATAATGTACTTTTGTTATTTTCCGCATTTCTGTATATGAATATGTCACTTAAAAATAGAAACGAAATAATGGTGTTTTTATTATAAAGGCTTTAGTTTTAGAAAGCAATATTTGATATAATTTCCTGTCACGTCAACTTAGTCGCTAAGGACTTAGATAAGATAATAGAATATATCAAGCAGTTTAGATGTTGATCATGAATCTTGTACTTTAGTTTGTCTGAGGATATGAACCAATCATTGGCGGACAAGAGGGTAATGTCGCAATAATTGGACAGTAAATTGGACATCAAGTTTACAAATTATCGTAATTTGTTGTAATGTATGTAAGAAATGATGAGGATACAGCACTAATGGTAGTCATTTATATATAAATGATGATTCTGCTTAAGCCGGTGCTATAGAGGAGGTCGTTGACGGTAGCTTAAAAACAGAACAGAACATATACTTAATTTAGAATAACACATATTCCAATATACAATTATAATATAATAACATGTGACCAAAGTCAGTATACTAATCAAAATCAAATCAGATGGGTATGAATAATTGACAGTAATATCATAGGATGTAAAAAATCTTCAAAGATATTTTTGTTATATGGGTATTGCAGTAAATGGTTGTGTCAAATAGTAAAGCATAAGAAAATAAGAATAGAAATTCTCGCTGATCAGTGTTGTGAGAAAATATAAACATTTTCGTATCTGTCATATTTAACGCTTTAAGTCTTAACTTTGAAAACTGACAGACTTATTGAGAAAGTAGATTTAATATTTCCCAGTTGGAAATTTGATATTTCAGTTATAGCAAATATGCGTCATATTCAATCTTTCACTTATAAACGAATATTCTGCTGATAACTACCAGAATCTGCGCGTGCGTACTGAACTTTTCAGCTCGTTCGATACACCTTAAATAGAATATGTACTTTTGCAAGTCCTGTCATACGCCGTGCTGCCTTGCAATCCTTGAGGCAAGTTACCTTCTTAATTATTTTTGAATGTGTCGCTTTAGATATTTTACATATAAAACATTTTAGAAAACAGACCATGCTCTTTTTCAAGCAATACAAGATGATAGTCATTTCTTCGACCGCACATTTCATTTTGTTCTGGAAACTATTAGATAATCACATACAAATACAGTCTGATATGAACAATTTGACTGTATATAAATTAATAAGTATCCCAGAGGGCGTTTTCTATCGTACTTATGTAATTTTCAAAGTGAGGACGCCTTATTTGTGACATAAATTGAGTAAAATATCTATTTAACCATTGCCACGCTAAATCTCTAAAATGGTCGTGTCCGTCTGTCAGTGTGGACTTAACATATTGACTAAATAGCAAACAGTACAGACCGTGGACAGCATTCTGATCTTGATCGGCACCGGTAGCATAGGTAGAATCAGTTGTATAGTTGTATATATTTAGATATTCATTTATTACCAAGGAATGATTCGCTGATAGGGTTTCTAGTGAAAAAAACTGAATAATACGGTCATATTTACAAACAAATAATTAGATATCGATAGTATCTCATTATAGAGCTGTGTTGTAATTATCTTATTATCAACTTAATTTATAAATATATGAATATATTTTCACAAAAGAAGTAAAGGAAAAAATGAATAAATCAAAGAATCATATTTTGAAATATACATATGTTATATATATTTATTACGAATTTTCGCATTTCATACATACAGTTTTTTTTTATCTCCTTCAGTTATTTCAGTTTGTTTATTTGCTTTTTTATGCTTTTGGAGGGATGGTGAAAGGGGTGGAGAGATTAATGTGAAACTAATTTAGAGCTCGGAAAATAGATTTGAATGCTAATGTGAATGTTGTTTTGTTACAGCTATGTATGTTGATATATTCAAGGAAATAAATAATGAAGATAAATGGAAGATGTTAACACTTGTCGAATATATTCTAAGTGGTACTAACGAGCAACATAAATCAATGTTAACTGACTTTAAACATTATGTATAATATTAATACATCATTCCCGAAAAAATGTAGCAAATTAGCAATAGAAGATATATATTTTTTGTTGTCTCTTAAATAATGTTTTTTCTCTGACATCTTGACAAAATTATATGATGGTTTAAACATTTTCCTTCTATCTTCACCCCCCCCCCCCTACCCCCCCCCCCCTCTCAACAAAAAGATCAAGGTCGGACGTATTTTAGTATGGTTTATCGTATCGTATTAATTGGGGTGCATTCCATACATAAACTATTTATCTTTAAAACCAATAATATTTTTTACATTTAATTACCTTCTTAAAGTATTAACGTCATTAACCTTTAAAAAATATATTATCCCAGAATGTTTTAAGAAGTGTATACAATTATGTAAAAATCTTTTTTTTTTATTATTATTATTATTTATAACGACGCAGCAAGATGTGGACCCAATAATCATATACTGTAGCTGTGGTGGGAGGCATGCTTATCATATATATTTATGGATATTCTGTAATAGCTCGCAGCATCTGTCTATGATTATAATAATTGTGATAATTATACACAATACTGACACGTTACATTATCTTGGTAAAGATTTACTCTACTGTTGATGATTTAATACCTTCATTGTAATCATGCAACAAATTTATGATTTCTTTAGATATCCAATTTTTCTTTTTGCTTTTTTTTGGTTAAATTCTGACATACTGTTGTGTACATGCTCAGGAAAACTTTAGCTTAAATTACACTTAAAATCTTTAAATTTATTTGTAATTGTTAATATTGTAATCTAAACTTTTACAAAGCTAAAAATTCCACGAGATACTGTTAGACTACATTTGAACGCTAAATCTTCATTCATATTTGTTTTTTAAAACCTCTTCGGCTGCCAGAACTTCAATTATACAGTTACATTTAATTTGCCAAAGAAACTTCTAAAAAGTACAAAACTACTGTAACTGGTGGATTTGCCTCAAGTATATCAGAAATTATAATTAAAAATGCTGATTTAAATTCAACGTAGCTTTCGTTTTAAAAGGATTTCTTACGTTGATAATGACGAATTTTAAAATTTGTTTGACCAATATGAAATAAAAATATTAATTTAAAGGTTCTGGGTTTGTTTTAAGAAATAAATATGTCAAGACTCACAGTTAAAAAATATGGACAAATTAAATCAAGCAGAAAAAGTGTTTTATATAATATATATATATAATCCATACTTTTCATAATAGTTTTCAAATTATATCAATGATTATATATTCCGATAATGAGTAAACCAAGCTGTTTGGCAAATAAAATAGTGTAAAAGGATTAATTAACTCACGTACAACACTATTTAACAAAATTAACCGACCGTAAAGTGTTTCTGTTAGGTTTATCCCGGTATATACGTACGTGTCTATATTGACGTTGCGTGCACATCGACTCCAGGAAATTCGTTTATTATTTCTTTTAATTAAGCAACATAATAGTGCATTTATTAAGATAAACTATACCGCAGTATTTTTGAACACATGTGATTGATGAAAAAAATAAAGAAAAGAGATGGAATAAACAGATGAAAATAGTATCAAAAAGACACAAAATTATGTACAGTCATGGCGTAATAGGGACAATTTGACGAAAACTCAGACAACTTCATTGCCTGGCTGCAGCTGCAGCTAATGCTAGGGCTTGGTATTAGATTAAAACTTTCTATGAACGTCCGGGTGAATATAGTGTCTCAAGTGGGAGACAATAAGTCCAAACAAACACATCTCTTTTCACGCAAACATTAAGTACTTTTGACATAATCAGTATTTAGAGTTAAACAGACAAAATGTATTAACGAAAAAGTCTGCTGTAGAGTGTAATCATATAGGCGTCGTGAATTTCTTAAAAATTTTCTTATTTTTTTAAGAAATAGAAAATTGAGAGAGAACACATGTAGTGTATCTTATTTACATTTTATTCGTAATAAAATTTGATTTTATATGGATAATTACTGGCTTACGTACTGTGTCCGAAACATTTTTTTCACAAAGACACAATATTCAAATGAACTGATTTATTTCATTTTGGTAAAATTTAGAGTAAGTTCAAACTGACTTGTTTATTTCATTTTAGTCAAATTAAAGTGTATGTAAACGTACTTGTTTTTTTTCTGCACACAGTAACAAATTAGCGACTTCTTTACATGTATAACATTCGTAGGTAATAATGAAAAACGTTTTATTAATTTACAGACGAAAAGTATGAATGCGAATACAGGTAAAAATATACCCGTATCAGATTGGGACGGAATTCGGCAATGTTACAAGATTATACATCAAGAATGTTGTCGCCGGTAAATGTTAACAACGTTCTGTTAGGATAATGGTATTGAGCAATGTTTTGCGATAAGAATGTATTGTTTGTATACATGATATAGAAGATGAAGCCAACTAGTTATTAGTATATTACCGGTTATTAGTATAATGCCGTCATGCTGATAGCGTTGAAGTAACAACAACATATAACGTTGCATAAATATCTTGTTATAATCAGCGAGTATGTGTTTTTACTGGTAAATAAACATCCCTGGTTAGCACTGTATTTGCATAACTGATTAGTACGTTCTAAGAAAACACTGCCCTCGGCGTGTACATATATTTCACGGCAATGTGTACTAATTACTTGGGAGCTTATCACTAGTTTATAACATATTTTATTATTTACTTTTTACCTTCTTGTAAGTGGAAACATTGGCTGAGAAAATTTTGAGAGAAATAGAACGTGTCAACAGACATGTATATCAGTTTTTATTTGTTTTTAATATATATTCTATTCAGTTTATGGAAACAAAATTATAGTTTTCAGTTTCAGTTTTATGATAAAGGGAAGCGATATAAAATGGCCGATGCAATTTATGTGTATACTTTATATTATCTGTAATATAAAGTTATCATTAGTATTGAATAAACTATGTACTTTGCATGCATCTTAGTGTACATAGACACATGCATAATATACGTTATTCATATTCGTATAAATATGTATACAAATTGCACGTGTTATTTTATCTACAGGATTTGTCTCAATTAAATGATATATAGCTATGTACTCTTTCCACTCTTATTTAATTTATGACAGAGTACCTGTTAATTATCACTGGATCAAACGTAGGTACTGTAACAAGAACAACGTGTCTGATAGTGGAAAGGTTAGACATAATTGAATAGACAAATGTAATAATGAAAGATAATTGAACAAAATTTGCTGATGTAAAAGTTTCTCTACACCTTTTTGATTTAAAGTCTGGAACATGTTAATATAAGTAAAAATATATCAGAATTAAGACGTGTCTTGACAAGGTAATATTAAAGATCATAATCGCTATCTATAAAAATACGTTTAACATTGCTTTGTAGAATTACCCGGCTTTTTTCATCGTTTTGTACCATAGTAAGTCATTTTAGCTTTAGTCTCCAATAGAAATATCGCCAGAATCTTTTGACATACTGCTTTTAAATTACATAAACGTCTTCACAAGAAAATGTTAGTTTTTATTTATTTATTTTTTTTTGCATACAAATATTATGCTGCAGAACACGTTCATGTGTCTCTAGCCAAAACATGTTAGAGCGATTAATATATTTATAATACGATAAACAAAAGCAACTTTGAAGTATCCGAGTATTTACGGTGAATTACGGAGATATATTTCACAATATTTTCATCAAGAAGGGAAATTGGTGACAATATTTGTCATACACGAGTTTTCATTTCATTTTTTATATATAAACATGTATTATCTACATTTTTGTCAATAACTGAACAAAATGAGAAACACATATCCATATGGATAACAAAATGAACAAACCTGCATATATAGTCTTAATCTGATACAAAATGCAAACATCTTTCTGTGCGTTTTCTATACGAATATCTAGGTTATTATTCATATAAAATAATAAGATTAATCATTACTACTGAACACCATGTAAACTATGAATTCTATTAGTAATAATAATATTATAAATTCTTACCATGAAAAATATATTTTATCCGAAATCATTTCCTTCTCCCTCGTTTAACCACTTTCACTATTTATCTCTTATTCTCCCGGCTAATACATGTTTCTTTGCATAACGTGCAATCGTTGCCTTTAATTATATATATTAGGTAACAAGTCTTCACTCTAATTAACTTATTTCCGTTTTAAAAGACACACGGAAGAATTATTTAATATTCCTTTAAAGACGCATTATTATCACCAGATTGCCGTCTGTAATAGAATAAAATGATAGATGAGTCAGTCGTGATCAATTAGAGGCCCTGCTCCTAATCAATTTAAGAACGACACCACACGGGGGAGGCCATTTATTGCAAAAACACTAATGATGAGTGGTGTTCAGATTAATGCTGCATAAATCCATCAACATTTCATCTTAAACCATTATTTCGGACCCGTAAGAGACCGAAAACTACTTTAAATGTATCCATACTGTATCCTTACACGTTTAACGTTTTATGTAAATGCCACACATTTATCATATCCATCCACCTTTTTATTACATATTGCTAGTGTTATAGTTATGAACGTGAAGATGGTTTTAGCTATTATCATGAAAACATATCGTCTCATATAATATGATGAACGATCGACAAAGGCACGGTGCCGGATCAGCACTAGTATAACTAATACATTCGTACGTAACCAGCATTATCGTAAATGCATTGTGACAGCCATACCTTTGGGATATATTCCGCCATCTCCGTTCGTACTAAAGATAGAAATATTATACAAAACAAACCTATAGCCGGATATTGACATACATATGGGATAAAGTTTCTGATACTTGAATATAAAGTTTTACATGTAAAACCATCATATATCTATTATAACTTTTTTATATGCAGTAAATCTATATACATTAGATCTATATTGAAACGATTGGGGTTCAATAACTACGTACCGGTAGTTTGATGCATAAATACCTGCAATGGCGTCTTACTTTTTAGCAAATCGATGCATTTATGCCATTAAGATTGAGATTTTGCAGCCAAGGTCAGTTGATAGCCTGACATACAATATCAGCTTGACAGAAAAGCTCTCTGTAGGAAGATAAAAGGCTCTACTAAATGGAAAATGATAAAACTCATTTAGTCCGAGCGATCCGAATATTGGGTAATGATGTAATGTGCATGATAGAATAATAACGTACCGCTTTAAATTGCCCTAATGTGGCAATTTTATTGCATTTGTGTACAATAAAGCGATGTTTTGGAATTATTATGGAATATTCCTGACATATTGTTAGTAGTACATGTAAAGTTGGCGATCTATATGGTCTAGATGGTTTCACAATAAAAATATTTCTGTTTTCCCCCACACTGTCTACACATGCGTGAAAAGACGATTATCTGCATCATTCAATAAATCTTTTGATTGCCAGAATCTAGATTGAATCGTAGCATTCGAAACACCTCGCAATAATCTCGAAAACTGTTGAAAATTATTAACGATACCACATACACAAACGCAGAGGCTAAAATCTTAAACTTTTAAGTGACATAATACTTTATTTAAAAGGAAGACATAGGTGATATGTTTTTCTATAAAAAAGGTCTATTGAAAAACAGTTATTGATAAGTCATTGATATATAGTTTTGTCATTATTTATTTTTTCTAAAAAAAAAAAAAAAAAAAAAAATCATACAATTGTAAAAACATAAATCAGCAAAACCCTATATTTAATTTTTACATTTCGTTATATATCTCAGAATCGCCATTATTTTGGTCGACTTAAAACAACGATAAAAACTCAAAAACTCAATAATTTCTTTTTGTCTACATGTTAAAGCGTGCATGCAACAAAATTATCTGATACTCGTATCTTGTATATTATTTTCCCCTTTGTATATATCAGACAGTATACAGTTATTTCTTAGTATGTGATTTAGGAACAGTCAAACTGTTGGCCCGAGGTGAAGGGTAGTGTTTTGAACTGTTGCCAAAGGCCGTAGACCGAGGCCAACAGTTCATAACACAATCCCCGACCCCGAGGGACAACTGTTTGACTGTTTCCAAATCACGTATGAAATAACTGTTTTATTACCTGATCAACTACTGTTTTAATAGTACTTGCAGTTGCAAATATGTTAATAATTAAACTTAATACTTTAATTATGTCATGTCACGTCTGGTTTATGATCAAGATCGATGGACGCTTCAAGTGGGAATCCTGTATGACGTCAATGACGTCAGAGCACGAGAGGGAAACAGTCGAAACTATTGAACGGTCAACAGTTCTTGAAGGTTGGCGTTTTTAGAATTTCAAAAAACAGTAAAAAATACCAAATTTAAATAAGGTATCAGGTAATAAAAATATCTAATCATTACATCGGTGCCAGAACAAATGGTCTTACAACCTCGTGTAAGACATGTCACGTGCTTTAACCCTTTACCTCATATATACGCGAAACAACGCACTTTCGACCCCCCCCCCTTTTTTTAGGCCTCAAATAGTAAAAAAATGTCCTATTTGGGCCCCAAACACATGTTTTCGTTTGAGAAATGTTGCTAAAAAAATGAGCACTTTTTCGGCGCCGCCCCCATCCAAAAGATACATCAGGGGGTTGCCAGAAGGGGGATGTGCCTCCTTCTGTTAGGGGGGTTTGAAGGGGGGGGGGTGGAGTCCCCCTCATCGCCAAGAAAAATTTGGATTTGTGAGAGGCTAAAGATGACCCCAGGTCGATCATAATGTAACGTGTAACCAACGCTGAAAAGCCTTTGACTCTATCTCAATCCCTTGAGAAGTTGCAGCACTTTGAAATAAATTTTGATGGAAAAAATCGAGGCAAAATAGTGATTTTTGGCGAGTTGAGATGTCCCCTCGTTGCCATGGTAACAGGAAATTTAAGACTGAGCATGTTGTTACAAAGGCAATGGTCCAGTCAACATTTGTGCCAAGTTTGATTAGTATTGAAGCATTTTTCATAGTTTCATAGCAGTTTGAACTTGTAACAGGAGGCTTTTCAGTGAAAACGGCCATTTTTCACAATATACTCATGGGGGAAAGGGTTAACCAAAAAAATTATAAATGTTACAAAACAACAATTTTTCACCAAAATTAGGCGAAAGACCACATGTTAACATGGAAAAAATAGTTTTTAGGTGATTCCAAAGTTTTTCATCATTTTTTGTGAACCCTTTACCTCATATATACGCGAAACAAAGCACTTTCGACCCCCCCTTTTTTTTAGGCCTCAAATAGTGGAAAAATGTCCTATTTGGGCCTCAAACACATGTTTTCGTTTGAGAAATGTTGCTAAAAAAATGAGCACTTTTTCGGCGCTGCCCCCCATCCAAAAGATACATCAGGGGGTTGCCAGAAGGGGGATGTGCCTCCTTCTGTTAGGGGGGTTTGAAGGGGGCGGAGTCCCCCTCATCGCCAAGAAAATTTTGGACTTGTGAGAGGCTAAAATGACCCCAGGTCGATCATAATGTAACGTGTAACCAACGCTGAAAAGCCTTTGACTCTATCTCAATCCCTTGAGAAGTTGCAGCACTTTGAAATAAATTTTGATGGAAAAATTGAGGCAAAATAGTGATTTTTGGCAATTTTGAGATGTCCCCTCGTTGCCATGGTAACAGGAAATTTAAGACTGAGCATGTCGTTACAAAGGCAATGGTCCAGTCAACATTTGTGCCAAGTTTGATTAGTATTGAAGCATTTTTCATAGTTTCATAGCAGTTTGAACTTGTAACAGGAGGCTTTTCAGTGAAAACGGCCATTTTTCACAATATGCTCATGGGGGAAAGGGTTAAATGACGTCATTTACACGCGGCTTTTACAAAGTATTGCGTTGTCAGCATGAAGTCATTTTGCCGTTATGAATATAGAAGTTCATACGCTCACATTAAAAAAAGTGCTTACAATAGTTTTTGTATCTTTTTCCGACATATGATAAATATGTATGATGTACTGGAAAATGAATCAACAACGACTGTCGTCACAGACATGACACTCTAGCTCTCGTTTTTTAATATGCTTGATTATTCATTTATTTATTTATAATTTTTTATTTGTATTTTTATTTATTTATTTATTTATTTATTTATTTTCTATTTGGATGGATTGATGGATGGGCGGGTGCGTGCGTGCGTGCGTGCGTGCGTGTATGTATGTATGTATGTATGTATGTATGTATGTATGTCACAGTTTTCGGAGGGAGGAAAGAGGCAGTTAAAATCATGACTTTCATTAGTTATCTATTTATTTATTTGAAAACGTTATAGAATGACACATCTTCTATAACCTTGAATGAATCACTGTAATAAAGCTATTATTTTTATATGCCACTTTTGCCTGCAGTAAATGTTTTATAATTTCAATAGTTCAATACGACACATAATATTGAAACGTGCGGTTTTTATCATCTTTAACATTACATTTTCTGAGAAACAGCGTAACAACAAAGTCAAATAATTCAAAAAATGGCGTCGCTTTGTCTTTTATCCTCCAATAAATACGGCTTATTATCCTTATAAAATAAAAAAAAGAGATGCACTTTAAAGGGAAAAAACAAAATTCCAAAGAACTCCAGTATATGTTCAACAGAACTAAATGCAGTGCGCTTAGGTTTTGATCCAATTGAATATTATTCCCTGTTTTGTCATTTATAATTAATGATGATTTATGATGATTTTCCTTTCTTTTGAATGGTATAACACTATCTTTTTTTGCCACAACAATTCAAATATGCCCTTTTCTTCTAAATGAATATAGAAGTGAAGATAGAAAGAAATGTATGGCTTGAATAAATGCCAAATCTTATGTTAAAGATGGAAATTACAGCATTAAACTATAGTGTAAAATGTTTTGTATTATTACATTTCCACCAACGGAAAAGTAAATATTTTACGAACGTACATTAATGATATGATTCATGCATCTGTTTCCTCTAAAGGTGATGCAATATGTTAAATTAAATACAAATTCAAAAGAGATGAACGAATTAAGACGTATCAGACTACTTCGATGTATTTATTGTTCACGGGGGAGAATCACGCCGTTCGTTACCTAAACAAACAAGGTGGCGGATGCAGCCAAAAAGTACGTTTTTCCCTTTTTTCTCTAAAATTCGTGATGTTCTAATGTTTAAGTACATATAACAACCTTCTCCACAATATTCCTGGCACACAGGATTTTATTTCATGATGTTTCGTCCCGTACTTCATCTGAAATGCGCGTCACCAGATTCGAAGCGAGAGAATTTTCCACCGGCTTGATCGTGGTAACGTACGGCTTTATCTCTAAAATTCACCGTTTCGTTTACATATATGTATATTAACTGAAACCACTGACTTTAAAAAGTTGTAATATGTTGTAAAGTAAGCAATCATGCCTATTCAGGCTAGATTTACTGCTGTAAATATTAATATCGGGGCATTTTCTGGAAATGATAACGTATGGCGCACAAAATATCAATGATAACGTACGGCACATTTTTTTTCTGATTAATGGATTTTCTATTTAATAGAAAAGTTATGTTTACAAGACATTAGAGGATGTGTAGAACTAAATTAAGAAACTGAAATAAATAATATTAGTGTCCAGCTTTATTTGTCATCCAATGAAATTTCTTAAAACTTCTTTGTGTAAATTTTCGTCGATGATATATCAGAGTCCGTTCGTAGCAGCCTTCTATTTTTCATAGTGCTTCATAGAACCGCGTTTGCGCAAATGGACAGGTAAAGTGACGAAATAAAGTTAATATTGATGAAGCCAATTAAAGCTTGACACTAAGTATGTTTGTATTCATCCGTAGCTGTTCTACAGAAATAAGAAATATTAACCTATAGCTCTTCAGCGCTTCTTATGTAAAATTCTTCCAAGTATAATTTCCAATAACCGTAAATTATACCATACCCAGACTATGGTATAATTTTCAGTTTTGAAGATCGAAGGAGTAAGTGTTTCTGGGCGGAGCTATAGGTTAAAACAGATACACCATTGGTGCGTTGACGATTTCTGGGTTTGCGTGACCTTTCTTATGCAACCTCACTCGACTTCGTCTCGTGAGGTCAAGGCATAAGATAGGTCACGTGATTATGGTATAATTTACGCAAACCCAGAAATCGTCAACGCAGCAAGGGTATATCTATTACTTATCCGGTCGCTATCGCTCCAGTCGAAGTTTATAATTGCTGAAGAACAACACGGATGAACATCAACATATACTTCGTAAACACTAGTTTACGAGTAGCGGAATAATTTTTAAAACCGTTCTTTCATAAAGATAATGACGTCATCTAAGCGCATGAGCGGTCTGACATTAAAGGTTTCAGACGGGTTTTCCGTCATGGATAAAAACATCGAAATCCAAATCCGATTTGAAACTTTATATTTAACACTGGAAATTAATAAGCAAATTCCAATGTCACTCTTTTGCAATACTTTTTAAAAGAAATTATTGTTTTTGTTAGGAAAAAATTGTGGAATAATAATATCTGTTATATGTTGCGATTCGGACCGGAATATCCGTCCCGATGGGACCCGCCCATTGGGCGGTAACGAGGCTTGCCGACTCATTAGATATGCTCTATACATGTATATTATCATATAATTACCTAAATTTTGAACTGCTTACGGTAAACAGAATGGAACCGTTTTTTATTGACGCGCCTACAGTGCATCGCTGTAATTTACAAGGTTTTTACACTATTTGTATAACGTTAACTACGCTATGTCAACATATATGCACGGCAGTGTCATACCGTAATTACAGAGTCGCAAATCCGGCACAAGTATTGATAAAATAAAACAATTGATATCTATAAAATGAGCTCCTCTGAGGTAAATAAAAGCCTTAAAACATAAAATTTGAAAATTTGAAATTCTTACATAAATCAATTGAAGCAATTAACACGAAAAAATCTGCAAAGCATAATAAAGAAATATGCAATATTAAATTAAATAACTTTCTCTTGGGCGATTCTTAGCCCTACTTGAGTGAGAAGCGTTGCAACGCATGTTCTTTTTTTCCCTTTTTTCTTTTTTTCCCGGTCATGTTGCACAATAAAATGATTATTTTTGATAAACAGGAAAAAGGAATGATCTGAGAATTTGTACATTATTGGTCCAGACCTACATCACATGGTACACAATTCTCGGCGACTATTTCAGACTAGGTTTGACCATTAACCATTTGAGATGGAAAAAAAACCATTCCATAAGTCTGAGTGTATCATTAACAATCCTATTATCACTTTAGCTATCATCGCCTCCAAGGAGAAAAACGAGAGGGATTTTATAATGATACATGTACATATGTAATTGTTTGTATTTCTTGAAGTTCACACTTCTCTCGCATTTATAGAGATATAAAGGACCTTTTAAAGCTTGTAACATGCCAATTCTGACCTTTTCAACTTTCACCTTTAATAACCATACGCGTAGAAACAGTTGATGTGTTTCTAATTTCCATTTCCGACAGTTGATTGAAATTCTATTAATTTCTCGAAGATAACATTGTGATCGTAACATTTAGGATTCATCGAAAACATTTAACAGTTTATTTGCCAAAAACAGAATGAATCAATACTGATATAAGCAATATTTTGCTCGCGACAAAGAATTTCACTTATATCATTTTAACATTAATAAACAAAATTAGAGTGCATCTGAAATGCATTCAATATGCACCGCGATTTATAATTTCAGAATTTATGTTGAATTCTTTGACAGAAATTAAATGTGCATCCAAGAATATACTTGATTTTCTTATAAATGACAAGGGTTTGTTTTCTTGTAATAGTTTTCTTGATTAATGCTTCCGAAGGATCACTTTGTTTCAAGAATTTTTGTACCTTTACTTTTACCGACATTATTTTCAGATCAATTTGTAAGATGAGAAAAAACAAGGTTCAAATAAACAATTAAGAGTAACCATATCATACGATCATAAGAAATATGATCTATTTTTTACACACAGGAGAAATTTTCAAATTAAGAACATAAGTACTATTTTATATGCATATAAATTTTAAGTGGTTTTTTTGTACATGTAGTGTGAAATAATATATGCCAAACATTATTATAGAATTGAATTGTACAGTTGATAATCTACAAATGTAAGCAAGATCTGCATCGTGTTCAAAGAAAGCGGGTAACCATTTCCATTTTATAAAGA
Source organism: Ruditapes philippinarum (assembly GCF_026571515.1). Lineage (NCBI taxonomy): Eukaryota > Metazoa > Mollusca > Bivalvia > Venerida > Veneridae > Ruditapes > Ruditapes philippinarum. The sequence goes on from NW_026861084.1 coordinate 696,671, forward strand.
GCAATATGATTTTTCAAGGAAACAAATACATTATATACATTATATAGGATAATTGTTGCTACCAGACCATAAGATCATAAATTTATTGTAAAATAATGTTTTCTTGTGGGTAACAAAACCTTAAATTGCTTTTATAACATCTCGAGATAAATCACAAGGCATATATGCGAACAGCCAATGAAAGAAGAACTATAAGACTCTATGTAATTACCATATAATATATTTCAATCGTTAATAAAGTCCAATGGTATGATACTCTTAACGTTTTATCCGACCTGGCTGTACTGTATATGTTCATTTGTGCTAGATAAGAGAACGGACAAAACACCATTAAGGAACAACTGAAGCCAATTCATTGTATCACGTAGTTCAAGATCAATACCGATACTACATGTACTAAACCCTCATCATATGAAACATTGAGTTCATATATTTAAAAAAAAAACACTAAAAAAGTGTTCCGTCCTCATATTTTATATGCAAGTACGTATGTACTTATACTTGATTAAAAGTTATGTGACTTATTTCCAGTATATATTTACTGTTTTTTCACGAAATTGTGTTTCTAATATCACTTCATAGCTATTGGTATGTTTTTATTGTGTACGGTATTGTGAATGATCAGCTAAACAATCTCGCATTCCTATCAAACCTTCCTATGACATGACCCGGACATATTGACCATCATTTGCATACATCAGAACAGAATATCCCTGTCATGGAACCTTAGTCTGACAAAGAGTACCGATATTTTATATAACGAGATAAATGTTTATGATTATTTGTATGACACAGTATGAACGAATTTTCATGATGCATTATTAGTTATTTTGCAAGTCACACAGTCCGAGAATAAGGTAGTCGTCTGTGGCTGTGAGTTGTTTTCGTAGATGGTAATCATTAACCAAATCAAACCCAGGGTCGCCCGATTCATAGTCCAACGTTCTTCCATTTAAGCTTACTGGGCGTTGTTTTCAAGATATTTCAACAATAACACTATTTTCATTTTGTCTGCAATGCATGATGACATATAGCTCAAAAGATTCCTATTAATAGGTAACATACACTTATATTCTTTATATAATTGCTAAGCAAGAAATATGATTTGCAAACTTTCCGATCAGACATGATCATTTCTGACAGGTGCATTTAATTTTCTATATAATTGCGAAAGTTTTATGTATTTAATTTCCATCAAAACACAATCATTTTATATTATCTATTTATCTTTTATGAAAATGGTTATGAAAATTTTATTAAGTAAAATAACATTCATGCGCCAAATGTCTAAGAAAAATACTCTTTTTTTCTCTCTTGGATAATATCAATTTTATGAACATCATCATGGAAAAGAGATACTGTTTTAATAGTGTACATATTCATATTTAGCAGAAATCGATTGATATATAAGACACATTTAAATCGTTCACAGTTTAGTAAATTTTATTTACCGAGGAAATACACAAGACAATGTAAAATGGTTTGGATACACTTCAAATGCTTTTTCTTAAAACATCTTTCATACTCGTTTATACATTTTAGTCTGTTTTGATGTAACATCATTTGAAATTAGAGCAATGATCTTTGTTTCTTTACAGTTTAATTTGCACAATATGGTTTGAAACAAACACTCACGCACAGCTGTGCTAATACTTTGAAGTTTTGATCAGTTAAAATAACCAGCATTACGTCAAAAGAAAAAATCAATAACATACCTTTACTGCTATAAGACGTCCATGTTTGCAACTACAATCTTCTTCGAACCTAAGAAACTGTAAAAACACTGTGACATCTTCAAACGACAGTACTAGACTGAATTTAATTGACAAGGTAGAATTTCCATTGTCCATTAACCGAATTAAGACGAAGACATGAATTTGTTTACGAGTCCCTCTTTAAGTATATCGGGAAGATCAATAACAATCTAATTATCACTCTAGCTATAATTGTTACTTCAGTGGAGATGAGATTAGGTGACTGTTTAGAATCAGTTTTAAAACGATTTCTAAGTATCTTATAATACATACACTTGAACTCTCGACTGACTCGTTAACTTAATGCTGTGTATTTGTTATTTTTACTAGACATAAAGGAAATGAGAAGACTTTTCAAGAAATTAAAAAACATAAACAATGCTGACATATTTAACTCGGAGATTTAGTTTTTATTAAACGCCGTAAAAATGACACCCTTTGTATTTTAAATCATATTTCTGGTCATTTAATTTATATTCCGTTAGATGTGCCTTTAAAACAAACTGAATTTTAAGTTACCTCTGATTGCTTAAAGAATACAATTGCTAATGTTGTTAATTGAGAACATCTCAATTTGGAAACGCAAAGATAAATGAAAAATTCCGCTTGGGATTTAAATGCATGATAACCTTTTCCATGAACTGAGTCAACCCTCTTTAATTAGTATAAAATTAGTTTAATCTAAAATTGCTATCATCAAAGTGTTATAACTTGTAGCAATATAGCAATTAAAATCATACCTTGCTCGCATAATAACCTAAATTGTTGCAAGAAACATTTATATCAATATGCTAATAATTCTCTTTGTAGGAAGGACTTGTCAACAAAATGCTCATGGTGATAAGCAATATCTTGATTATTTCCCTTCTGTTATATTTTAAATAAACAACAGTGGCGTTTGGCAAAGTGTAACATTTCAGTTGAGACTATTATTAATGTGAAATGTGATAATTTCACAAGTCGTGTCTATAAATAATAGATACATGTAGTGATGCATAACGTTGTACATATTTTCTAGAAATATTATAGGAATATGTTTTTCAACGTAACACAAAAGTTGAACTCTAAAGATCTGTGACGAAAACATTAGGAGGTGAATATCAAATGTTATTGTATCTATTTTTGACACTTTAATATATTTTTAATTCTGAATCAGGGAGGAAAGGAAACACATTTCTATATTTTCATTCAATATTTTACACATTCTAATAGAAAGGTTTTTCAAATGTTATTATATTGATACTTTGTTATTATAATTAATTTCTTAATGAACCAGTGGTGCTGTAGATAAAATTGTCAAACGCGTTCATGTTAACTTGAATATCACCGCTTGCATATCAATATTTAAACTGTCAGTTATGCATGTACATGGACTATTCTTAATCATAGTTTTTAGTTTCAGTTCCAAAATTATTGCTTACTGAGCTAGTGAAGCAATGGACTATGTTTTTGTACTTCATTAACGTGGAGGAAATTTCTATGGTTTTTCTGATGTTTGTTTTCAAATAAACCTAATTATAACACGACTACGTAACATAAAAAAATATTGAGAAATAGATACAAAATCAATTAGATATGAACGAGATATAAATTTTCTTTAAATGCGTATAACATTTGGTCCGCTGAGAAACGTTGTAATGCATCGATATTTTCTGATGTGTGAAGTTGGCGGTCTAGCGACCTGATCTGTTTTCGTATTTTTTTATAACCCACGTCCAGTATGTCTATTGTCTTCTTTCTTTTAAATAAATATATTGCACAAGAAATAAGGAGGAAAAGAAATTTATGGCTTGAATTAATGGTTTATCTTATATTTTGGATGGAATAAAAGACACGTAAAACGTACAACCACCAACTAGTTGATATGATGATTGCACATTTATGAAAATGTGGTCATTATTCACAACGGGGAGGGGCGACTCCTAAGATGTCACCGACTTACAGAACATATTGAAGAAGTGTCGGTTTGATTGAATCTGTACATGAGGAAAAATGAAAGAATGCAACATCCCTCACGACCCCTAGTACCGGTTTGAGTTTATACTATTTTAATTGACGCGCCTACAGTGTAACGATGTTAGTTAACGCTTTTATAAAGCAAACACGATTCCTAGCCCGATTTAAGTTTTTTAGTCATTTTGCACAATAAAATGATTATTCTGAAAAACGACGTATTGAAACCATCTGAGAAATTCACAAAAGTTATTGGTCCAGACCTACATCAAATGGTATACAATTCTCGGAGAACATTCCCAGTCCAATCAAGTTAAAATGACAATGTCGAACTGAATTTTGTTAGCAAGGTGAGATGTCTAGTGACCATTAAACCATTTGAGATCGAAAAACTCATTTCGCAAGTCTTATTAAGAATCAATAACAATCTAATTATCACTTTAGCCATCATTACTAACGAGAGGACTTTTGTAATGATACATGTACATATATATTGTTTGTATTTCTTGAACGGATGAGACATAGTTCATACTTCTCTCGCATTAATAGAGATATAAAGGACCCTTAAAGCATGTAACATGCCTATACTGACCTTTTAAACTTTGGCCTTCATACGCATAGAAAAACACTTGATATTTTTCTAATTTCCATTTCCGACAGTTGATTGAAATTCCATTAATTTCTAGAAGATAATATTGTGTTCGGAACATTTAGGATATATCGAAAACATTTAACTGTTGATTTGCTAAACAGAACGAATCAATACTGATATAAGAAATTATTTTACTCGCGTCAAAGAATGAACATTTTCATTATTATCAGTTTTTATTATTTAATAAACAAAATTAGTGTGCCTCCAAAATGCATTTAATATGCACTGCGATTTATAATTTTCAAATTTAAGTTTGATTCTTTGACATAATTTAAATGTGCATGAAAGAATATACTTTACTTTCTTATAAATGAAAGAATTTTGTTCTTGTACCTTTTACCGGCATTATTTTCAGATCAATTTGTAAGATGAGATAAAACCATGGTTAAATGTACAATAACGGGTAAACATATCAAAGTTTCGATCATAAGAAATATGATCCATTTTTACACGCTAGAGAAATTAAGAAAATAAGATTTGTGAGAATATTTAATTAAAGTAATTAATTGTTGGTCCACTTCTTTTAAAGGATATAAATTTCAAGTCGGTTTTGATGAAAACAATATTGAGAAAGGCCACTAGTATTCCGTCATTTGTATGTATATAAACTTAAAATGTTGGTCATATTGCTTAGGGTAACCATTTTTGTAGTCATTGAAATATTATAGAATTGAATTATATAATTGTTAAGCTACAATTATAAGCAGAATCTACTTTCGTTTCAAAAGTCATAATTATCATAAAGAAAGCGGGTTACCATTTACAATTTATAACAACTAATATGTTTTTGTTTAAAAACTAAACAACAAAAAATCACAACAATGTATGTTTTATTGCATTGTAAAATAATGTTTTCTTGTGGCGAACAGAAAATTTAAATGCTTTTATAACATCTCCAGATAAATCACAAGGCTTATGTTGAAACAGCTCTTGTAAGCAGCACTATATTACCATATAATATATTTCAATCGTTAATAAAGTCCAATAGTATGATACTCTTAACGTTTTATCCGACCTGGCTTAACTGTCTATGTTTATTTGTGCTAGATTAGTGAACGGACAAGACACTATTAAGGAACAACTGAAGCCAATCATTGTATTAACGTAGTTCAAGATCAGGACAAATACTAAATCCTTCATTTTCAAAAACACTGATCTCATATATTTCAAAAAAGAAAAAACAGAAAAGAGAATTGCAGTGCTTTGCATATCCTGTGTACATGCACATAATTATGTCAGTAAATTTGATTATACGTTTTGTGACTTATTTTCCAAGATATTATGTTTCTTATAGAACTTTATAGCTTGTGAATGTTGAGCTATTTAATCTCGCATTCCCATCAAACCTTCCAATGCCCTGACCCAGACACATTGACCATCATTTGCATACATCGGGACTGAATATCCCTCACATGAAACCTTGATGTGACAAACAATCGCACGATATAGAAAAATCGCACGATTTTTATATTTTCTATGTATAATTTACGCTCATGACTTTCTTCTTTCATATATATATATATATATATATATATATATATATATATATATATATATATATATATATATATATATATATACTTGCTTCTGATTATTTGTTATTTGTTGTGCCTAGTATAAACGAATTCTTATAATGTACAACTTAGTTTTTTGGCAAGGCACGCGATATATTGAAGTCGTCGGTGGCTATGAGGGCACGCCCGCTTTTACAGTACAACACTCTACCAATTGACCTAAAGCGACGGCGCTCTCAAGATATTTCAACAATAACAGTATTTTAATATTGTCATGAAAATTTCAATTGATTTAATCATATTTTATGGCTTGAAACATGTACATGTAACATAGAGATTACATTAATACAAACCAGAATGCAATAAATACGAATAAGGAAACATGTATGTTAACAGTTTGAAGCAAATGGGTTGGGCCACAAGTTTTACCAACATTAATGAAGGCCCTTCCCAGGCAAGTTTAAATAACAAAATGTTCATTATAAAGATACAAAACTTGTTTACGTAATTAATGTGTTAGGCGAAGAAACAAGAAAATATATGTTTTTTGCGCATTATCAGAGCAATATTTACAGTTTGCTTCTATATATATCTATATTGATATAAAAGTATTTAGATGACAATATTATGAGAAAAAAAAACAACAACAACAAAAATTGATATGAGGTTTGAATATCATGAAATAGAAAAAAAAATACACATTCTAAAAACATCCAAACTGAAAATTTCAATGCAATGTATAGAATGATCACATGAATGGCATATCACTGAAAAAGATTTCCATCAATAGACTAACAAACGCTTTTTTCTATATATAATTGGTAAGCAAGAAATATGAAAATATATGTAAATAATGAAATATTTGTAAATTTTCCGATCAGACAGGTAAAGTAGACAGCGTTCAAGTCTTTCTCAGCTTTATTTCTGACAGGTGCATTTAGTTTTCCATATAACTAAGAAAGTCTTATGTAATCAATTTCTATCACAACACAATCAATTTTTAAATCATCTATCAATTATCTTGAATGAAAATGGTTTTATCGCATTAGTATTAAATAAAATAACATAACATTAATATTCTAAATGTTTATTGCGATTAAAAAAACAGAATCATTTTCTCTCTCTTGGATAATATCAATTTATCATATACCCGTGCCGCTTTTGCCGTAAAAACAGTATTGCACGACGTGACATCATTTCCGTTATGCAAACATAGCGTAAAGATTCGAAAAATGTTAGCGTTACACTATAAGCATCTCAATGCAAAAGAATATTTTCTTTTACTTTAAACAGATCTTATTTTGGTTTGTGATAAATAGAATATTATATTCGTAAAGCTTCAGTATTTAATTTATTGAACTCGTTGAATAATATAATGTTTTTCTCGCATAATATGATTTTACTAAACTGGTTCAATAAATTCAGTATTGAAATTTACACTCATTCAATATCCTCTATTTTATAAACGTTATCATGAGTAGGGAATATTGTTTTAATATTGTCATATTCAACAGTAATCGACTGATAGATAAATACAGTGAAATCTTTCACAGATTAGTAATGCTTATTTGCAGAGGGAATATACAGTGTGATAAACAAGATCAACAAAGAAAGGCGGCGTTCATTGAAAGCATCAACAAAGAAAGGCGATTTTCATTGAACGCAATCCCCAAACGACCTAGCAACAAGAACAAGCGGCAAAGAGATATGGAGGACTCAAAACATAAATAAGACAAGGCACAAAGCAGAGAAACAAAGGATTAGAATAATGTTAAATGCTTTTTTTAAAGACTCTACCATACTTTATGTACCGTAGCACATGTTTTTACAATTAAGATATAAAATTAAAGCATTTTATCTTTTTGATGTAACATCTTTTGGAATTAGAGCAATGCCTTCGTTATATAATTGCAGCACTTTGGTAAATTTGCGCAATATGGTTTGAAACAAAAACACTCATGCATGGATGAAAGATACTTTTTTCATTTTTAGATTTCTTGATCAATTATATCATATCAATTTGATAATTTTGATAAACAGTGAAACAAAAACAAATTGCCAAGCGCCGGCATTTTTCTCAAATTGACATGCAGGGAAAGTATTGCCCCGAAAGTTATTTCTTTTTCACCATATCATCTTTTTTTTCCTGATGGTTTTTAAACCATCTCAATCATGCTTTACGCAAGTTTAACCCCAGGAACATCATTTCCATTGAGAGAAATGTGAATAAAAGTATTCGTAACCATTACATGTTGTATAATCTACATGTAGATTAATCAGTTTCCTTGTCCGAAAGTTATCGATATGTTGCTTTTTTTAGAACAGGTCTCTTATCAGTGACGTATACGATGCTCATCTCAAATCGTTCCCTATTTATCATATGCCCGTGCCGCTTTTGCCGTAAAAACAGTATTGCACGACGTGACATCATTTCCGTTATGCAAACATAGCGTAAAGACTCGAAAAATGTTAGCGTTACATTATAAGCATCTCAATGCAAAAGAATATTTTTTTTTACTTTAAACAGATCTTATTTTGGTTTGTGGTAAATAGAATATTATATTCGTAAAGCTTCAGTATTTAATTTATTGAACTCGTTGAATAATATAATGTTTTTCTCGCATATGATTTTATTGAACTGGTTCAATAAATTCAGTATTGAAATTTACACTCATTCAATATCCTCTATTTTATAAACGTTATCATGAATAGGGAATATTGTTTTAATATTGTCATATTCAACAGTAATCGACTGATAGATAAATACAGTGAAATCGTTCACAGATTAGTAATGCTTATTTGCAGAGGGAATATACAGTGTGATAAACAAGATCAACAAAGAAAGGCGGCGTTCATTGAAAGCATCAACAAAGAAAGGCGATTTTCATTGAACGCAATCCCCAAACGACCTAGCAACAAGAACAAGCGGCAAAGAGATATGGAGGACTCAAAACATAAATAAGACAAGGCACAAAGCAGAGAAACAAAGGATTAGAATAATGTTAAATGCTTTTTTTAAAGACTCTACCATACTTTATGTACCGTAGCACATGTTTTTACAATTAAGATATAAAATTAAAGCATTTTATCTGTTTTGATGTAACATCTTTTGGAATTAGAGCAATGCCTTCGTTTTATTTGCAGTTAAATTTGCGCAATATGGTTTGAAACAAACACTCATGCATGGATGTGATATCCCTTTGAAGATTTGATCAATTATTATATCAATGATAATATTCAACATTACATCAAAAGAAAAAATAACAATAACCTACCTTTACTGTTATACCTAAGTCGTCCATGTTTGCAAATACAATCTTATTCGAATGTAAGAAATCGTAAAAACCCTGTAACACCTTCAAACGACAATACAAGACTGGATTTAATTGACAAGGTAGAATTTCCAATGTCCATTAACTCAATTGAGACGAAGACATGAATTTGTTTACGAGTCTGTTTAAAGTATATCGGGAAGATCGATAACAATCTAATTATCAGTTCAGCTATTGTTACTTCAGAGAAAATAAGATCAGGTGATTGTTAAGAAGCAGTTTTCAAATGATTTCTAGGGGCGTCCGTGACCGAGTGGTTAAGGTTGATGACTTGAAACCACTTGCCCCTCACCGCTGTGGGTTCTAATCCCGACCGAGACTTTGGGTTATTTCATGTGAGGAAGCTGTCCAGCTAGCTTACGGAACGTCAGTTGTTCTACTCAGGTGCCCGTTTGTGCCTGAATTAACGCACGGAGGGCACATCAGCTCTTCCTCCACCACTAAAACTGGAACGTCGATATATTACCTATACTGTGTCGATGTGACGTAAAACCCAAACAAACAAAGTATCCTATAAAACAATTTATCTTACATGCATTTGTACTCTGACTGATTCGTTAACTTAATGCTTTATATTTGTTATTTTTACTAGAAATAATGGTGACATATTGAACTTGGAGATTCTTTTATTATTAAAATATGTTAAATGTAAAAAATGATACTCTCTGTTTATTATATACTTATAAATGAACTATATTGAGAAAAATTGATGAATTAAAACGCGTATGTTTTATCCGTATTTTCACTGTAAAAATTATTTTTCACTGCAGTGAAACATATTTTCCATATTTTCACTGGTGTCTTGCTTGACAACTTTCTTCTAAATTCAACCAAAACACAAAATTAAAAGGAAATACTTCGTATTCATCAGGTTAAAACAGAGAAAAAGTATATAGTAAACAGAAAATTAAAGTTTTGTTTTTATTAATACAGGATTTATTTTTATCTTGTGGTTTAAATTATCATATTTTACTCGTGGCTACTGCCACTTCTGAAATATTTATTTTCATACTACTCGATGAAAATAGATCCTGTATTTATAGAAGAAACTTGAATATATTTTCTATATATTATTCACATTTCCGATCATTTTATTTGTATTGCGTTAGATGTGTCTTTATAACCAGCTGAATGACATGCAGTATAGAAAGACCAAAAATATAAAGAGTAGATATAAACCAGATCTTGAGTAAATCTTTGTGTTCCTTCATGTTAACAATGTTGGCTGAACAGTTCTGAGACATCCTATCTTTTCCACTTTGTTTTACAAGGGATGAAACAGTTCTGACTTGCCAATATTTCAAAGCAGCAGTTTAAACGGTTCCTAAAATCCTAAAATAACTCTTATTTTTAATTGTGTTGAGTTGAGAAGAAAAGACTAGTATACATGTCATTGCAGGTAGTTGGTCATATATATTTTCAGAATCACAAAACAACTATTCTTTTTGCAATCATTTGATAATTCATTGTCATAATCCGCTAAACGATACACCACACCGCAATTAATATGAAGATGTATCGTTTATGCCGTTGGCACTTGAGTAAACAATTTACATTCACATTTATTCATTCAATTTATATTATGTTAGATGTTCCTTTAAAACCAGCTGAATGCAATGTATTATAAAAAAAATAAAAATAAAAAAGAGTAGATATAAACCAGATTTTGAGTAAATCTTGATTTTCCTGCATATAACATGTGTTGCCTTTCTTATGGATAGTGCATTGTGTGCTTAAACAGTTTTGAAATATGCATATCATACATCCTTTTTATTCCATTTTGTTTTCCAATATACATTTGCAAATACCAACAGAAGTGATGAAAAGTTTTGACTTGCCACTATTTCAAAACTTCAGTTTAATCGGTACTTAAATTCTAAAATAACTCTCAATTTTAATTTGGTGTCATTCAGAAGAAAAGTCGATTGTGCCACTTTACATGTTATTGCAGATAGATGGTCTTATAGATTTTCAGAAACACAAAACAACCATTCTTTTTGCAATCATTGGATAATTCAATGTCATACTCCGCTCAACGATACACCACACCGCGATTAATGTGAAGATGTATCGTTTATGCCGTTTGCACTTGAGTAAACAATTTACATTCACATTTACTGAGATTTTATATCTTAATTCGTTCTTTTAGTTACTCCTGATTGCTTAAGGAATACAATTGTTAATGTATTTACTTAGGACCATTTCAAATTCATAACACAAAAATACAAATGCTACGTTGGCTTTCACGCAAATAAAGACAACTACTTCGCTGAAAAAAATTTTACTTCACATCCAAAACATATGTTGTATGTATATTGTATACGAGCAATCGCATGGCGATAAGAAGTTGACTTTCTATTGTCACGCTAGCAAATGAAATGCGGTTCTTAATGATATATTAATGAACAATTTTTATTTGGATGTTCGATAAAATAATATTCAGTACTGCAGATTTTCAATCACTAACAACACTTTTCAAATATTTGATAATTATTGTTACAGTCCGCTAACGATTACACAACCCCTTTGTGAAGTGATCATGGTTTTTAATTTAACCTTTTCCTTATATATAGTGTTTTGACGGTCTTTTGCCCGCTCTGCCCTTATTTTTAAGGCTAACATGAAAACATGTCTATTTAGACCCAAACACTGTTGTTTCTTTGAGAAATGTTGTTAAAAGAAAGTGACATATTTTTTTTCGCGACCGTCCCAATCCAAATAATCATCAGGGGTTGTCAGAAGTCGATGTGCCCATTCGTTTGGGGTTTGAAGGGGCAGAGTCCCCTTTATCGTCAAGAAATTCGGACTTTGTGAGAGATCTTTAATGACCCAGTTGATCATAGAGTAACATGTAACAACGCTGAAAAGCCTTTGACTCTATCTCAATCCCTTGAGAAGTTGCAGCACTTTGAAATAAATTTTGATGGAAAAAATCGAGGCAAAAAAGTGATTTTTGGCAATTTTGAGATGTCCCCTTGTTGCCATGGTAACAGGAAATTTAAGACTGAGCATGTCGTTACAAAGGCAATGGTCCAGTCAACATTTGTGCCAAGTTTGATTAGTATTGAAGCATTTTTCACAGTTTCATAGCAGTTTGAACTTGTAAGAGGAGGCTTTTCAGTGAAAATGGGCATTTTTCACAATATGCTAATGGGGGAAAGGGTTAAAGAAGAAATGGAACAACTGGTCCAATTTTACCATTTCCTTTTCCATACACTGAGCCAAACCCTTTTTAAAATAAAATTAGTTTATGTCACTTCTAATTTGCTGTAAAGTATGATCAAAATAATAATTCGTAGCGATATAGCAATCAAACACATAATTTGCGTGTATTATAACCTAAATTGTAGCAAGAAACATAGATATCAATACGCTAATAATTCTGTTTTTGAAGTGTGACATAATATATTCAAATCATTTTTATAGAATTCAATTATATAGTTGATAAGCTACACATTTAAACTGAATCTACTACTCGTTTTAAAAGTAACATAAAAGGATATTAATAAAGGAATCCGATTACCATTTACATTTTATAACGGTTAATATCATTTTGCACAAAAATAAGACATCACATATACACATTATATAGGATAATTGTTGTTGCCAGACCATTAAATCATTAATTTATTGTAAAAAATGTTTTCTAGTGGGAAACAGAAACCGTAAATGGCTTTTATAAAATCTCCAGATAAATCACAAGGCATATGTTGGAAAACAGCTATTGAAAGCAGAACGATACGATGCTATGTAACGACCATATTATATATTTCAGTCGTTAATAAAGTTCAGTGGTATGATACTTTTTACGTATTATTTGACCTGGCTGTACAACATGTATTTATGTTTGATAGATAAGACATTGGACAATACTTTATTAAGAAACAACTTCATACAAATCATCGTGTTATACTGGGCCAGGATCAATATCGATGATAAATCCCTCATCTAAGAAAAGATAAACAAAAAGACTAGAAAAAAGACTAGTGTATTCCATATCCTGTTTACATGCACCAATGTAATTCATACCTAATGAAAAGTTATGTGACTTATTTACCAGTATATGAGAGCATTTTTCTTATATTATGTTCTTAATACTACTTCATAGCTATTGGAACCATTTCATTGTTTGCCGTCTGGTAAATGTTGAGCTTAATGAACTCGCATTCCCATCAAACCTTCCAATGACATGACCCGGACATATTGACCATCCTCTGTACATTAAGACTGAATATCTCTGACATGGAATTTTCATCTGACAAAGGTATTATATATAACAAGAAAAGTATTTATGATTATTTGTTTGACCTAGTATAAACGCATTCTAATAATTATTATTATGCACAATATTAGTTATTTGGCAAGGCACACGATCCGAGTAAAAAGGTTATATTGAAGGCTGAGAATATTTCAATGATCGTGATTATAATCCAAATCAAGCCCGTGTCGCCCGGGTCGAACGCTCTTCCAAATGAGTTAACGGGCCGGTGCTCTCAAGATATTTCAGCTATAACATTATTTTCATTTTGTCTTTAATTATCAATCACACATTGGAAGTGAACAATAATACTCATTGAAATGAAAATATCTATGCAGTGTATCTATATGTAACAAACACTTCTTATTCTACATATAATTGATAAGCATGAACTATGATTTACATAATTTCCGATCAGACAGGTAAATTAGAAAACACCATGTCTTTCTCAGCTGACAGGTGCATTTGATTTTCCATATAGCTAAAAAAAGTCTCATGTTATTAATTTCCATCACAATAGAATTCATTTATATTATCTTTTATGAAAATGGTTTTATCGCAGTAATAAATAAGATAACATTATTACGCCAAATGTTTAGTGCGATCAAAATAAGAGTATTTTTTCTGTCTTGGATACATATGAACTTTATAAACATAATCACGAGAAAGATATATTTTGTTTTAATATTGCCACATTCAAGGGTAATTGATATATAAGACACATTAAAATCTTTGTTCTGCAGAGGTAATTATAACTTAAAATGCTTGTGTGTTGTGTTTTTTTTTTTTGTTTTTAATTTTTTTTAAAAACGTCAATACTCTACCATACGATTTAACAATGAAGATATAAATTTTAAGGATTTTAGTCTGTTTAAATGAAACTTCGTTTGAAATTAGAAAAACGACTTTTGTGTTTTTATTTGCAATTACATTTTTTAAAATATAGTTTGATACAAACACTCATGCATGGCTCTGCTAAAACTTTCAAGTTTTGAACAATTATGATAAAAAAGTATAACATCAAGAGAAATAATCTATAACTTACCTTTATTGATTTTCTTAGTAAGTCGTCCATGTTTGCAAGAACATCTTCTTCTAATGTAAGAAATCATAAACACACTGTGACATCTTCAAACGACAGTACAAGACTGAATTTAATGGACAAGGTAGAATTGCCAATGTTCATTAACTCAATTGAGACGAAGACATGAATTTGTTTACGAGTCTGTTTTAAGTATATCGGAAAGATCAATAACAATCTTATTATCACTTTAGCTATTGTTACTTCAGAGGTGATGGAATCAGCTGATTGTTAAGATGCATTTTACAATTATTTCTAAGTATCACTTGTACTCTTGGCTGACTCGTTAATTCTGTATATTTGTTATTTTTACTAGAAATGATGGAAGTGAGAAGTATTTTCAATAAATTTGAAATCAACAATTCACAATATTAATATATTGAGCTTGGAGATTCATTTATTTATAAACGCCTTAAAATACTGTGTTTTTATTCATATTTCTGGTCATTTAATTTATATTGCGTTAGATGTGCTTGAAAGCCCAGCTGTAAGCAATGCAATATAAAATGACCAAAATTAAAAAAGAGTCAATATCGACAAAATTTTGGTGTTCCAACATGTAAAATGTATTGTCTTTTTATAGATGATGATATTGTTTTATGATATGCATATAATACTGAGCATTAAGCCAGCCTATTTTATGCCGTTTTGTTTTGAAATATGCATATACAAATATTATAATTAATCTGTACTTAAAATGTTGATGTAGTTGAAAAAAGAAAACATTGATGTAAAAAAATCTCTGTGAAGGGAGGATTTGACTATGCACTTATCAAACCAAAATAACCATTGTGACGTACTTCGTAGCAATATCTTTATTATCTCCCTTTTATTATATTCGAAATAAACGACGGCTAATGTATTTACCACGTGTATGAATAGATTTATATCAATACACCTTAACATATATTGAACCATCGGTTTTGATCAGTTTTTCTCAATACGCATTTTTAGAATGTAAATAGAAAGAGGAAAATTACACGAGTGTGCTGTTGTGGGCCTGGATTGTGTCGGGGCTGCGTCCTGTAAACGTTGCCTTTGCCTTGTTGATTCATGTTCTCAGTTTTAATCACTCTTATTAATTGTGCAAAGCCGCACACTCGTGGGGATACAACATTTCACAATCTAGGTTACAACCCACAAGAATAACACATTCATGCAAAAATCCTTACAGACATATACTTATTCGTAGAAAATACTTTCATGAAAGAGGCACGTTCCCTATTTCAAGAATTACATTAGTTTTGTAAATGTAAATATACTGACTCTCTTTTTATATTTGTTGAGCATGTTTTTGTAGTAAACTGTTTAATATTAATTGCTTATTGGTTGACAGATCGGTCAAAATATTTCGATTTTATCAACAAGTGTATTTATTCAAATAATTTCAGTAATAATATTTGTTTAAGCAACTAATAACATCTACTTGAAAATTGTCTGATGATCAGACACTACTTCTAGTATCATTAAATAGCGTTTAAAATCTGATATTTAAAACAAATAAGAAAACACCACGTAGGCCGTCATTGCATTAAAGGCAATGACCATTCAGACCGGATGATCAATTCATTACTTGAAGCTCACATTGTGAGGTGATATATAATTGTCTATTTTTTATATTACAACACTTTTTAAGCTGCCAGAACTATTGCAGATTATTGTCTTGAAAGCATTGTAAAGGGAATTTGCGGTAACATCTAATGAATGGTATTGACCGCTCTCATATTAAAAGAGTAACAAGAAAACTGTAATTATTTATATAATTTATTTTAATTAGGATAGCAAATATAACAGTTTACAGATATATATTTTACTTCACAAAAACATCACGTTTGTCATTCCGAATTCATTGTACATAATTTGCAAGAAAATCTCAGTTCATATTTTAGCTCTGCAAGTTTTCATCAATGAAGTTTCTATTTCTTAAAAACAGCCTTTTCTAGTCCCATCATAGGTGACTCAAAGAACAACGAAACCACAAATGCAGCACCGTACGACAGAACAAGGTTGCCAAGGAAAAGGTATACCTGAAATGTAATCAAAATATTATTTTGAAGTTCGATATTGTAGAGGCTTCTGTTTACAGTACATATATACCAGTTTCATCACATAAACCACGACACAGTAATAAACCTTCAAAATAAAGCAAACTAATAAAAACGATATTTCACTATTGTAATAACGCTTGGACGTGGCGTCATTTGCTTTGCAGTATAATATTATATAAACATATCAATAAAGCGCGCTAATGAAAGCGTTACACTGTATACGCGTCAATGGCTCATTTTAACAATAAATCGTTCTTATTTTTGGATATATAATGAATAGAATAATTATTATATTCGTGTAGGTTCAATAGTATTTTTCTTGTATAGAGCTCACACATCTTAACAATTGATAAACATTGGCTTGCAATAAAACTTAATTAAATATCTCTGGCGAGAATGTTGTCCTGTGTTATCTCTGTTTCCCTAAAATAGCCGCTATAAAACCACAGTTCTTTTGCATTATACTTTAAATTAAGTTACAGTTACATGTGCTTTAAGCATTCAGAGAGTTCTAAAGAAATCCTGTTAATGCTTCCGTAGTACATAACTGCTGCCTTGATATGGCATTGATATTTGAAATTACCTTGAACTTTTTTGGAGAGATCGCTGTAATGTATACAGTTTGCAATTGAAGCTTACATATTCACATAGTCACATATGTATAGTTATGAATATAAACCCTAATCATATTAATTTTTGTTATGAGTCAATATTTATATCTAAATATTGTATCAATTTTTGGAACAGTTTTTTTGTTTAATAACGTCTTGCGATAAATGGCCGTTGCTTTGTATCAAAGTCAAAATCTGTGATAAATAATTTAGATAAGTGTTTGATAATAACAAATGTGGTTATCTCTTTCAGGCGTAATTTGATAAAAATAGGTTTGATATTTTGATAAAATGTAGGTGTAAATGTTGACAATGTCACGGGACATTCAAACACCTGTTGGTGAATTTGTGTAATTAAAATCAAAACATGCATTTAACTTAGGTCTGCATCTACTATTTCTATATTAAATATTAAAATCTAAACGAAGGCATCTCGCAATGAATTTATGTCAAAAAATTGTGTTTATAGTATCCTTCCTGATTTAATGTTATGTCTTTGTGGCTCTATATTTCATTGAATTTCTTTATCATCTCCAGTAATTGTGCGCATTTCCTCATGTTTATCAACATAAAGAAATGATCATTTTTGTAAATTCAAATTCTCAAAAGTGACTTTGTACCTACATTGCTGTTTTAATGCTTTTTACTGGGTCATAGAAGACTGGTGAAGAATACTTTCTTTCATCTTAAGTAAGATTCAATCCTAAACGATTTCCCTGTTTTTAATTATATGGGTATAACAAACGAAGCACAAACCGTATCATAGTCTGTAAAGTATAAAGGTTGCATTCTGTTTTCATAGTACTTTGACATCACAAGAGGGTGGAGCAGATAAGCACAATATGTTAGTCGCCCAAGAGGAACGTATGGACTCCAGGACAGCACGTCATTGACAAAA
This sequence comes from Ruditapes philippinarum, assembly GCF_026571515.1. Taxonomy (NCBI): domain Eukaryota; kingdom Metazoa; phylum Mollusca; class Bivalvia; order Venerida; family Veneridae; genus Ruditapes; species Ruditapes philippinarum. Next base: position 714,772 of record NW_026861084.1, read on the forward strand.
CCTAAAGCAAATGTTATAATATAGAGAGATGATATTTTCCGCTTATTCTAAGGTTGTATCGTTCATTAAATATATTTTCAAGCAATTCACTGACACTCTTAATATAGTATTTGTCGTTCAGCAGATATATTCCTTTGTAAAGGTAATGGTATTAATCTGAGAACCTTTAGCACGTGTGTTTGTTCTCTTATCCCTTTTTTACACTTTCTGTATTTTGTCATTGGAATATTATAGGAATCAACAAGAATCGCGACGCCTTCATTTAAGAAATTATCATCTGTATTAATATTGTGAAAACTGATGCTGTTCTCATAGTTTTATAAACTTGGCGTTCTTGTGGTTTTAGATCAAATGGACAGGCGCTTCAGACATAATAGTTCCTGATATGTTAAAGGTGTACTTAACATAAGAGCTCAAGATATTAAGAATAATTTCACGGTGTTGTATAGCATGGAAAATATATTTTTAACAATTATAAATGCGAAAGGCAAATACTTGTATCATTCATGATTGTATTATTGTTAAATGAATATATACGTTTGTATTTAATGTTATTTCTTGACTGTCTATTTTAAAAATCCGCCAAAAATTAATATAAATAACTCACAAAATACATATAGCAATTACGTGAACATATATCAATATACCTCCATTTCCTGTGGCACAGGCAAAAATGATCCAACACACAGCTACACCCCAACCTGTCCGGTGTAGTGCATAATACGCCGCTGAGTCGTTAGTACTCATGATGTGGTTGTCTTCATATGTAAAAGGACCATAGATTATTGCTGTAGTCATCAGCACACACATTAACCAACAAGATAGATTGATCCACTGGAATATAAAAACAGTTCTTATATATACATATGTTGAAGAATATTATCGTTTCATATTCTTATTTACAATTGCTTGTATCTTAAAGAATAATTGCTTTGGCAAAATATTTATATCAAAACTGAACCATCTGTAAAACCACTCCAAACTTCCTTTACTCTATATGGCCAACAAAATGTTGTGATTTCTATTTTAGAGAATAACTTAATGATATATTCTAAAAGTGAGATAAAATAGTGTACAAGATGGGGGATCTGTTCTGCTATGAAAGATAACATAATCACAATTTAAAAGAAATTGATACATTCTTGGCCACAATACCTTTGGTAATTTGCACTTGCAGTTGCATTTATACAGTATGTATCCGGTCACAAGGCCGACAATGTATGGCCCTATTCTAGTATACACCGGGATGTACATCAGCTCCCCATAGTGTTCATCTTGTCTTAAAATACAATAAGGAAACATATACAAGAAGGTTTATTAGTAATGCTAATTCCATTACTAACACCGTCATATATATCATCATTACCAACATTGTCATTATCAGTTTCGTCGTCTTCATTATCATCATCTTGAGCACCAGAACAACATAGCAACATTACCAATGATACCAAAGACAAAAATTAATGTATTATACAGGATTAGGCATGTGCTCAGTCAGGACATCGGCAGCTGGTCCGCGGTTTATTTTTGCAATCCAGAGTTCTGCAAATATTCTGCTCATGCCCTGTGCCTCTCAACAAAGTGCACGTACCGAGTGGAAAAGAAAGTTGGGCATATGCTGTTTTTTCAATTAGTTTATTTACAAAAATAAGTTAAAAACCAAGTGAAATTTAAGAGCTTTTAACACAAGTGTATATAATTGTAACTTATATGAGAAATATAGATATAAAAACATCATCATTCATAAGTATTGTTTTGTTTTTTTTTAAATGATACATGCTACACAGTTGATAATGTGATAGTACAAATTTTGAGATGCTTATAACAGACATGCATTTTGTAGATTTTTACCATTAAATATACATGCATGTTCATGTTGCAAGTTATATATCTCTAAGTCTTTGACCTACTTACTTTGTCGGGGCATACTGTGAAAATGATTGCACGGGAAATTCGTGAATGTGGGAAATAACGCCTGATGCAATAATTGTACTGGCTAAGAAAACTGCCGACACTATCCCTCCAAGTATTTTGTTACTGGAATAACATATATTTAAAGTAAATTATCTTACATTTATCTAACTTTCTTACTGTCGGGTAAATTGTACTGTAACATTGAAAAAAAACACCATTTTTGTTATTCGAGAGACAATGTTCATGATAAGTATGCAAAACATACAAAATTTAACTTACAAAATAGTTTTCATAGATTACTGTCATTATTTTTTCAGATAACTCTCACTAGAACAAACTTAAAAAAATGCAATTTTGATTAAACTCGCAAATCTAAATTTCACCATGTTACTTTATCCTGATATCTACATTCCCTTGAATATGTCCTCTTATCTTACTGAAAGATTTTATTAGATAAGAAATTAGTTTGCAATTGTTTTCATATTGCCATATATGTTTATAGAAGTTTGTCATTTATACCGAGAAACGTACTAGAAAATTGGAACCAAAATCAGCGGACTTAGGATGTACATCTGCATATCATTGGCTAGGTACCAGCTCCATCCCATACACTGAAAACAATGGGGGGAAAGAATGTGCATTAGACAGGAAATATAATTAAACTTATATGATTTAAGGACTCCCTTGACATGACGGACATTGAGATTCGTATACCTTGATGAACAATAACTTTCATATATTTCGCTCACTCCGTTTTTCCATACTAATCATTTGAATTAGGTAAAATGGCCGAAAGTCAAAATCGTTAACTGCTTTTAACTAAAACTAGATTAATAAATCGCACAAATAATGTTAATTTTCAATGAAATTTTGTGTATATTAATTATTTTTTGCATATTTTTTCTGTTTTAAGTGCTCCAATTGATCTATGCAAGAATTTCAAATTTCATATTTTAAACTGTATTTGGTTCCATTGTACTTCCTTTAATGTCAATCTTTCTGGCTTATTATTTTAATAAACACTTTGTCATTGATGTGTTAAAGCTTTAATTACTTAACAAAATGTTAATGTCTTCGATATCAATATTGATATGCACAGGTCATATTTGTTTTATATAGTAAGCCTTCAAATCACTTACTTTTCCAAAAGAAACTTCAATGTAAATCTAGCAATTTGTCACTGAATGTTAATTCTCTTTAAAACATATTATACTTTAAGGTCAGAAAACGCTAATAGCCGGCAGAATCAATTAACGAGACATTCATCATTCCTATATCACCTATACATTGTATAACATTTAAATCAACGACGCCATGGGATAAAGTTTAGAAGTGATGGAAGCAATTTGGGACTTTACAAAATAATCAAGCACACCATGGATTTCAAGCGGTGTAGACGAACCTCAATATGATTTAGTTCTCTTTTCTTTCAAAGTGGGTGGGGTGATTTACTTACCATAACAGAATGAGTTATGTGGTGACTTTCCGGCTTGACTGGTGAAGAAGACAGGTGCCCCTCCATGTCTTACTTCATGCAAGAGCGGGCATATGAGTAGAACCAACGACGTTCGTAAGCTAGCTTTTGAGCTTTCTCACATGAGGAATCCGCAGTGAAGATGTTGCGGGATATTTCTTTTCATGGTATAAAACAATTTGAACTTTTAACTTTTGCTAATACTGTTAAAGTATTCACCATTTCTTTTGTTTTGACAAAGTTGTTGACATACAAGAGATTTGTCCACCAATTATCTCGACAGCTCCCCATAAATGTATTATCGCCATCGGGTTGAAGAGCACCGTTGCCGATGTATCGATACAATATCGTTCCGACCAATATGATCAGCATGTACGGAGGTGTCAGCCTAAAAATTACAAATACTGCATTATTTGTAACAATACAATTTTAAACTGATTTTCCATGGATGATTTGAAGTTATGCTATTTCAAAGACCGGCGGGAATATCGCAATATTTACTTCTTAAATATAAACGTCCTACAACAAACAAGTTTTAAACAAAAATGCATAAGATGTTTTAATATTGCTGCTGTTATTTTTTCCTTCATTTCTTTAAAAAAATTTGATTTAAGAAGAAAAAATGAAATGAGCCGCGTTACGACAAAACAAACATAGTGGGTTTGCTACCAGCATGGATCCAGACCAGCCTGCGCTTCCTTTATACTGTTTGTAAGCGAACAGCATGGATCCATGCTGGTCGCAAACCCATTATGTTGGTTTTCTCATGGCGCGGCTCAAATATTGTTTGTTTTACCTCCAAAATCTGTGAAAGTAGAACATTCCCCAGTTGAGTTTTTTTGCTCCACCGACCTTTTTCATCTCACGGAGTGTCAAATATGCTACCAAACAACCACTGTTGATAACAGAAGAAACAAGATTGGTCAAAACAAACAAGATGTGTTGTGTATAAGCGTAAATGCTCCAGCTTTTGAAATGAGTTTTAGCTAGGATTCAATCTTCTTGAGGCAAACAGAAATTCAGGAAATAACCAACTCATTTGCCCTTTGGCTTTTTACTTGGGTAAGAAACCAAGAAATGAAAATAGAAATCTCATTTAAAAATGTTTGTTGTTGTTGTTTTTCTTTCAATATCCGATTCATAATCTCAAATATGATAACTAGTTAGTCACGTTACAACATACCTGAGGGCGAAGAAACTGTCTACCGACGGTGTAGCATTGATAATTCCCATAAATAAATACTGGTTAATCTTTGTTTTTCCAAACTCAAACATGTTTGCTAAAAAATTAAGATTAAATATTTTCATATATCAAAGTTTTTTTGCTCATATATCAAATTTTCACTTCCTTATATCAAATGTTCGCTGCTCTTATATCAAATTAAATTTTCACCAATCATATATCAAATGTACCATGTTCATATAATTATCAAATTTTCCATGTCATACATTCATATATTAACTTCTACCTGTTTATCTATCTCTTTTCATGTATGAAATGATCCGTGTTCATATACCAAATGATTCCTGTTCATATATCAAATAAATACATTTCATCATAGGACAGAACAACGCTGAAATACTTATTGAAATGCTTATTCAAAACAAACTTGATACGATAAGCTTGTACTTTGATCCGTCTTCTATGTATAAATCTTAAATCGAAGAAAGCAAATGTGCATTTTACAACGTCAGATTTGACCCATACGTAGACCTAAAATTATATAACGGTATTTGGAAGCAATATACCTAAGAAGAACAATGTGTTCCATCAGTCTTCAGTTACTGTTTGTTAGTTTAAATGTCGAGTAAAAAAGATATTTGATAGAAAAGTTCATATAAAATTATATTGCTTTCAATTTTTAAATTACATTGACAAGGTTCTTACAGGTATAATTCAAGCCGAAATAATAGGTGTGTCCCAAAATGACCCAAGCCATACTCAAGAAACGAATGCCATTGATAGCGCTTAAACTTCCTGCGGCTTGATTGGTGCCAAGCAATTTCCGTGCATTGGTATAGGCGGAAAATGCCAAAAGCGCCTTCACTAATCGACCTGAAATATGTAAAATACTAACAAGTGATTTAACCTGTGATCAATGCATATACAACAAAACAACTTATAAACAATTCTTGTCATACATAAGTAAAACAGATACAAATGTTGGGAACACGTGTTTAAAACAAATTACACACCAACCTTTCTTTAAAATCTAGATTTCTTATTTCAGGTTAGACAGTACGATATCTTAAAAATTAAAATATTTTACTTTTTTCATAACAGTATCAAACGGCAGGAATATTAAATTTGTATTCAGTTATATTGCGTGCTTATTAAATGAATTTTAATACCTGAATCAAAAGTGAAAACCACGGATACCTCAACAGTTAACTGTTTTGTCAGTTTACGAACTGACAGCGGGGCGGACGGACAAGGGCTAAGTTATAACATGCTTTTGATGTAACAATGATTAAACTTCTTTTTACCATAAGCTAGAGCTTACTAAATTTCTTTTTTCTTTTTCGAAACTGTTCACTATTATTGTAATTATTATAATTATTATTTGGAATATCTTGATGAAACATTAAAAGTCAGTGAGCCGACTTAAAAGTCAGTGAGCCAACTGTATACAGCCTTGTCAGAATACATGAATGTGTTGACTGACCTGGTTTTATGCAAGTGTCAAAGTCTGAACACTTTCGGTTCTACATGATATCATTTGTTTTCCTCGGATAATCTAAAACTTGACCCTTTGTAACTGTTGCAGGATATTTGGAATGATTTTGTCAAAACCCTAGTAGTTTTATATCAAACAAAAGATTTTAAAAATAGCAATAATCAAGTTTACATTTAGGTTATTTACATACTCATTTCTTGGCATTCTTACTTTGTTCATTTCCTCGGGGTTTACTTGTGCTGAAGCCGGGGACATGTACCGCACCGTTCTGCTTTCCAAGATCTTGTTTAAATGGTAGAGGACCATTTTCAACTTCAGTCACGGAGTACCCACCGTTAACATGAATGTTAGTCATCTTTATATCATCGCTCTGAAGACTGTATGAATTCGGATCATCGTCACGTGGGTTAAGTTGAATAGCCACAATGTCATAAATAGTCGCAACTGCTACGACGCTTCCAAGGATTGCAAGAAAGCATCTACAATTGATTATAAATCATAAAATAATTGCTTAGCTTTATAAAAAAAAATCTTATAATTTTATTGTTAAGTATGATTGAGGAACAATGTTTGATAAAATGGACCATGTACTTGTAAACTCCAAAGAACCTATGAATTGCAGCGTTTGTTTTGAAAAATATTTTGGTAATTGTCGTACTTTACATTTTGCTAATAATATATTGTGTACTACAATGTATATGTGGAATTGTTTCCTTTGAAACTATCCATCTCTTTACAAAATTGTGTAATGTCGAGGAGCATAGATCCTTATAGTCACACCATACAGAATATAACTGTCAGTCTCATACTAAATGGCGGATTTTAACTTATCCTGACAGAATATAAGTATTTACGAAGGACGGATCTGAAGTGGAAATAGAAATTAACTATGAGAAGTTGAAATTCATAACAACTGCATAAAATATCTTTGCTTATTATTTATTCAAACTGACAAGAAATATTGCGGTTATCGCGAAACCTTTAATGTGACACGTTAGTGCCAGCGTATGGTTCACTTAATAAAAGAATGCGTGTACCCTAAACCAGAAAACAATGGGCGAAGTTAAATAAAATGGAGTTTTAAAATGGGTTACATGTTTTGAAGCCTATATATCACAGACAAAATGTTCGTAATAGTTATTATCATAAATAATCATGGTGATAGTAATACGTACAATACTTGACATGAAATCACAAAAGAAATATGTATGGGTGTTGTTGGTAAGGGTGAAATACATTATCCGATATTTCACATATTTATATTTTTAAATTCATCCATGAATATAAGAGATGCGATGTCTTATAGAAATACCTTAGATGAAGTAGATAATACAGCTTAAATATATTAATAATTCATCCTATATGTTGATTTGAAAGGCACATGTTTCGATCTGATCTTGAGATTTATGTTTATATGTGCTGTAAAATTATTTATATTTATATTACGATGTATAATTGTACAAGTCAAATAAAGTATCTATATGGCAGATCATAAATTGTTCTAGAACAAAATTATTTTTCGTCACATAAATGCTCATTTTAAATCACTTAGAACTTTATCAAACATTTAATTTTTCAGAAATATGTTATAAACATTTCTATTATCTTTAACAATAATTGAATACTTTGGAAAAGTATCCGTTGAAGACGGCTTGCAACAATTTAACAAGTAAGATAACATTTCTTACATAACCGCAATAGACTTGGAGTCTAACGTTTTCTCTTCAATGCACGAAGCAGTGGTTTCGATGGGCACTGTAGGTACAATTGCCTGTATAGCTGTAAAATAAACACATAATACTATTATAAAGATAAATATTAATCTTGTAAAATTATTTGCAATCCCGCCATGACAAAAAAAATCATTAGGTCCCTTTTATCTTTCACCCGTTGAATTTGTGTAAAAAAATTGTCCAGTTTTTAATTTGAAGCATATTGAGCAGTCAGTAGTATAGAGCATGGCCAGATTGGCTCTAAACAGGTGACAAGATTTTTATTATTATCATGTTGAAAAATTTCATACCAAGCAAATGCAGAATGAACTTTATTTGTGCTATATTTACAACATTTTACTCAATTACTTACTAATAAAGGATAGTGAGTAAAAGTAATGGTCATCCAGGATATCAAAATTGTGCCGGTTCTTGTAATATTTATTTAATACACATAAGGGATTCCTAAATTATAATTTTGAAAAAGAATCTTATTTGAATTTCTATGTATATTCTATTCATTGATTGGTATCATAACTTGGTTCCTTGAATTATTGGTGCTTAAGCTGGTTATGACTCAGAAATGATCTGTACCGTTTTAGATATGGTAAAAATGTGTTCAATAACGTTTAACAATTGATTTAGAGCATATTGTATGCTTTCTGCCGGAAAAAATTAGAGCTGAATTTGTCATAGAAGTAGCAAATGTAAAACAATGTGTTTTATTAACCAATATTCCAAAATGCAAAAGAAGCAAAAGATAGTGCATATTGATCATTAACTTTTAGGAAGCTGTACGAAAATACAAAAATGAAAAAAAGTTAAGTATAGGTTCTTTACTTCATGAGCATTTTGTGAAAAATGGCTGTTTTCATTGAAAAGTCTCCCGTTACAAGTTCAAATTGCTATAATACTATAAACACTGCTTCAACACTAATCAAACTTGGCACAAATGTTGACTGGACCATTGCCCTTGCAACAAAATGCTCAGGCTTAAATTTTCTGTTACCATGGCAACGAGGGGACATCTAGAAATTGCCAAAAATCACTATTTTGCGTTGATTTTTTCCATCAAAATTGATTTCAAAGTGCTGCAACTTCTCAATGGATTGAGATAGAGTCAAATGATTTTCAGCGTTGCTTACACATTACCTTATGATCAATCTGGGGTCATTCATTTATAGCCTCTCACAAGTCCAAAATTTTCTTGGGCACATCCCCCTTCTGGCAACCCCCTGATGTATCTTTTGGTTGGGGAGCCGCGCCGAAGATTTTTTTTTTTTTTAACAACTTTTTTCAAACAAAAACAAGTGTTGGGGGCCTAAATAAGGCATTTTTTCACCATTTGAGACAACAAAAGGGGGGGGAGGCGTTAAAAGGCGTGTAAATAACGTAATGGTTAAGGTTATATATACAGAATTTTAAGAAATCAATTTTCGAGCGAGAAAATTTAGTTTATTTAAACTCTGTATATAACCTATAACCGACTTACAGTTAGTTCCGCCTATTCAAATTGAGTGCATTATGTAATTGGCGGAGTCCATTTAAATCGGCTCATTTAACGTATAGGCTTAATAGGCCTTAAATTCAGTGAATTACATATCCGACATCATCTTTAAAAATAATTAGGATAAGAACAAAGCGCTAAATAAAGTGCGGCAAAATCATTTCACAAAAACAATATTTTCATTATTTAAGAAATAAAATATATCCCAAGCGTGATAAAATCACTGTTTGGAGTTCGGATGCGCGTCGTGATATAATGATGCGCATTCGAAGAACAAACAGTGATTTTATCAAGCGATAAAATCACTGTTTTGGATATATAATTTCGATTCTAACACGATATCAACAAATAAATGCTGCCGTACCTTATATCGAGCTATATTTTATTGCAAGATACACACACTTTCGGTCCTTCTTTGTTCAGTAGCGAAATATGCGGATGTTTTAGAATATATCATGCTATATGATATTGTTTTATTTGACAGTGTTTAATCAACACAGAATCCCTCCAATGTCGGACGATACAGTCCCTCATTCGGGCAAAGGTAACTTGGCAAACAAACAGCTTTGTTTGTTTGTACATTACTGTCTCGGACAAATTACGCTGACAAACAAAAAAAAGATTTCATCGGTTGCTTTATAAACTCTGAATTACTTAGAATACGTAATAGTTATCATTATTAAGTTATAGATGTCTTACAACAAATATAAACCAATGTTATCGTAATGCGACTTTAGTATTGCTAGAAAGGGCAGTTTCTTGGTCAAGCAATATGAAGTCGTCTTGTCTCACAAATTATCGAAAGAAACAAGGTGCATGTTTAATCAAACTTTTAGAACGAATGAGAGAAGTATCAAAATATCTATGGCAATAGTATTATACCAACCTGCGTCTAAGATAATCTTAACATCGTTGTTGGAGCAATGTCTTGACGCACAGGAACCGAGAATCACCATTTGAGTGCCATACTGAAAAACAGACTTAAACAGTAATGATTTGTAAATATGAATTTGTATTTGTTATTGATGAAACATTAAATGAGTCATTAGCAAATAACTATTTTGCAGATTAAATATGTTTAACACTTTCTCAGATATAAAACGATAAAATTTAAAAACATTTTTAAGCCCGATTGCGTAACAAATTCTTACAATTTATATAAATCACTAAAAACTGCGCTTCCTGGAACGAACCAGTACTGGTGTCATTAGAAGAAACATGGTCTTGACCCGAGTCTGACTCGAACCCATGATCATTTGGTTGAGAGGCAGACACCTTAACCACTAAACCACAGCTCCCCACATAAAATATACAAAAGGCTACAATGTATATGTTCTTTATACAATATAATAGTCTTAAAAAATATCTTTGGTGAAAGTCGCGTCCGGTTTTGTTTGTGTGTTTTTTGTTGTTTTTTGACTCACAGATTGCTTGTTTTTCGATATTTTTCTCTCATTGTTGGCTTAAAATGTAACAAAACTAAGAAAATCTTTATTTTGTCCTTCATCATGTACGATAATTTTGTTCAAAATTTCATATACTAGCAGAATATGTATGTTTAGCTGGATAATGGATACAGGTTTGGAAATTAAAAAAAATCAACGCACCCAAAATTTTTGAAAAAGGATAACGAGAGTGTTGCACGAAAAAAAAACAACAACAAAGCTCTGAATTTTTAAAATGCTTAGAAATAGACAAATCAAAGTATTTCTTCTTAAAAAGAACATGAACTCATCTCCTAAAAATATTCTAAAACCTTGATCTAAAATGTGCACTACCTGTGGGACTTTTAATGGCAATATAAGCCGGCAATATTTTCCGTCAAAATCCTGCATCTTATTTGTATACTTGTTGAAGGACTGAGCATGGATACCGACGCATTCAGTCATATCACCCATTGCCTTTAGATTAAAACCGGCTAAATTACTTGGAATCTTGAAGCCAGCATCAAGCACTGTAAGTAAAGGAAGATAATCTCTGAAATAACTGTGACCGTGTTTGATCTAGCAGGTAGTAAGTAATTCATTCAAAAATGCGTGATCAACATATGAATTTCAAAACTAAAATATGATAAGCAAGATCAACCAGGAAAGGCGACGTTCAACGAACGCAACCCCCTCACGACCAGCAAGAATAACAAGCGTCAAGGAGCCCAAGATGGCTCCAAATAAAAACAGGACAGGCTAATCTCTTAAATGAAACATACGAAATAATGAATAATAATGAAATAACGAATAAATTTTCATTTCAAAATGGCAATTATTACAGCAATAGTTTGCTGATTGGTAGCAATTGATTGACGTATTATTACAATCTATATATTCATTTTATTATAGTACATGCTATGATTTTTTGTTTGCATGATTTCATCATTTTATGGATATTAAGTTTTTGACACCCCACCATGGCCGTCACCATTTTGTGTTACCGTAAAAATTCATACCAATAACTGTCTCTTCTTTTGTTTGAAAACAGTCACAAGAGTTCATTATACTAAGTTAATTAAACCAAGACAAGCAATCTATTATGAATAAGTCAACAGTTGTGTTGCATAAGCCGTTTAATGAGTCTGAAATATTTGCTTTTCAAATAAGATAGGGGATCGTATCGACCTAAATAATTACGCTGGAACAGTCTCACTCAGTGATTAAGGGAAAATATATATTCACGTATTCTGACGGCTGGAGTAGATAAAAGAGTAATACAAAACAATATTATTTAGCATAGAGTATGATTAAAGGACACAGAACGATAAATGAATTTTTAGTTACATTACCTAGCACAATGTAATTGATATATTGCCTCGAAACTTAAGATTGTATTGTTCTTTTGTATTCTTGAAAAAAGTCTTGTATGTATTTTATAGAAACACATTATATGGTTTATAATTTATCTGATGGGTCTAGTGTAATATAATGCTATATGAAGGTGAATTCTACAGTAACATAATGTTTGAAACGTTGTTATAAGTCCACTTATTTATTTTAGAAATATCTTTTGCCCTTAAACAAGTAAAAAATAAGTCTCACCTATTTTTTCTCTTGTTAAAAGACATTGAGTAATTATATTAAAAATTAGAAACGATATGTAATGTAAATAATTAAACTATGTTTTTGAAATGAATACTAAATATTCGGGGGTCACCGCATAAACGTTTATTCTTTGACGTTTGACTGTGATAAGCCTTCATTATAATTATTTAGAATTCATAACGTGATAAAAATGCACATATCTATATTTATAGCCATGAATCCAAACCAAATGTTGTTGTTGAAGTATATGAAATGTTTAAAACAGTTAAAGTTACAATTGGAAACATTTTTTATATCTGATAGAGGTAGTTCAACTTACGTTTCCATGCCCAGCCTTGGTATGCTTGAAGTCCATCTTTCCACATGTACAAATCGTTTATACATGCCTCACTCACGTTCTTTTGCTCAAGGGAATTAAAACTAGACGAAATGTATTCTATAACAACAGGTAATAACTTTGTCAAATCGCCTATTGCGGAATTTGACAATTGCAAGGAGCCTAACAATGATGATATTCCATTATCACTATTGTTCGCGCTTCCTATTAACCCCTCAATAATTTTAGCAGTATCTCCTCCCTTCGAATTTCCAACCAGTCCCGCAAGTGCTTTAAGTAACCCTTTAATCCCGCTCTCATTTCCCAATATGCCATCTATTGTATTAGCTATATCTGGAAGTCCGTTCCCGTTTCCTAATATTCCCTCTATTGCTTTAGCGATCTCTGGAATTCCGTTCCCATTTCCTAATATTCCCTCAATCGCTTTCGCGATCCCTGACATTCCGTTCCCATTTCCTAATATTCCCTTTATTACTTTCGCAATCCCTGACATTCCGTTCCCATTTCCTAATAATCCCTCTATTACTTTCGCAATCTCTGGCATGCCGGTCCCATTTCCTATTAATCCTTCAAACATTTTAGCAATATCTGTCATACCACTAGTATTACCCAACAATCCCTCTATTGTTTTAGTTATTTCTGCCATTCCGCTCATATTTCCACCTCCAAATAGATTGTTGAAAATCTCAACAGCATTTCCGAGTGCGTTTGTTATATTTTTATCATTTAACAAATTCTCGAAAACATTTGATACATTTGTATTGGTTAGATTTCCAAGAAAAGTACCAATAACATTTGTAACATTTGTAATATTTGCATTATTCACTGTGCTGTGGGCTATATTTGTGGTGGTAAAATCTCCAAGATGATTATCTAGAACGGTAGTTAAAATGGCATTGCTAGCCTGTCCGAACGTAGTCCCTGCAATGGTCACTGCAGCTCTCTGCAGCTTTGTTGTCTGGCTTGGTGCTGTTGTCTCTGAACTTCCAGGACCAGAACGACACATTAACGCAAAACCAACAAGGAATATCGTACGCATCATCTTTTACAACTGAAACGTTACCGCTACCCTCTTCGTTCAAATGCGGTTCACTGTATAAATTTATATTGAGATTCGGTTATCTTTTGATAATAGTATTTCGCAAATTTGGAAATGTGTAACGATGTTTATGACTCAGCTATCGTGTGCTAAATGTTTACATAAACTTTGCCCTATATATTTAGGTCAGATGTTGCAGTTGATGATGGTTAGTGTGACTTTCAATTTATTGTAAGGACATTCACTTGAAAATGTTAAAGAAATTTAAGTTCCTTTAACGGCTTAAAAATGTACATGAAGACAAATCTGAGTCTGCAATATCTTACTAGGATAAAATTATTAAATATAGAAGAGTCAACTAAATTTCTTTCTTTTTTTAATAAAATAAAGAAAATGAGAATCTCCAAAGCAAGTCCAAACGGCAAAGTTGAATATGTTGCAGGCTCAGTTTCATTGAGTCTGTTCGTGGGTGTTACTGGAATCTGTGTTTGTTTTTTGTTGGTTGTGTGCTGTTGGTGTTTTTTTATTATTATTTATTTATTTATTTATTGTTGGTGGGGCGGGGGCTTTTTCTTTCTTTCTTTCTCGATTTGATTTTTTTTCGTTTATGTATTATTATTATTTGTTTTGGTTTGGTTTTTGTCTTATATACCTTTAATGACATCCTTTTTAAATCCTCTACGTCGCTAACTTATTTGATATCTAGAAAAGCAGATTTCTCTGGAATAAGACTAAAGTGGCAAAACAATTTCATTACTTTATTTATATTACTGTATTGACTGAAATTTAACTTATCATATTATCGTGTTCAATCGTAGAAAAAAAGATATTCTTAAAATTTATTCATTTTAGGAGACTATTTTTTTGTATGCAATGCATGATGCAGATACGAGAACGTTAAATAGTTATAAGTCAGTAACTAGTACATGTAAATATTTCATCACATATTAAAAAAATTCAGACAGTTTAAAATGGTCGAGTCACCTATAATTGTGTTTACGTATGTGTGAACCTCTGGCCTATTGTGCCTTCTTATTTGTGAACCTCTTACGAACGTACTTTATATAAAATTGACATTTCTTAAAACGTTCTCTTTAATTGTAACTTTTTTGAAAACCCATCATAATTTAAAAACCATTTTTAAAATTTCGTTTTGCAAATTTTTCCTAAATATTATTTTTTAATTTTTGTATTGTGTCATTGTAGAGTTAATACATTGAAACCGATGTTCACATCTTGAGACGACAAGCCAAGTGAATTCGTTGGAATGATAACAAGAATAATTATTTTTAAATACAATTTTCAAATCATAAAAATAAATCCTGGTTTCGTTTTCTCATTTGTTTTCTCGTTTTCTACATGTACAGTTATAAAAAGGTTATACGTACCTTCAAAATGCCCTAGATTTACCTAAATTTTAATAAAAATTTTATTTTATTAACGACCTAATTTTCAAAGTCGTCTTTATAGCTTTTTAATATAAAAGACAGGGGTTAAATGCCCAAGTGGCAAATACTGGGGTTTTTACCTAAATATAAAAAAAAGAGTTAGACCGAAAATAAACTATGTGTATAAGACATACAGTTTAAAATCGTCAATACGGGTAAATTTGCACAGATCCATGAGGATACTGTATTGACGTAACTAAAATACATTGTGGTCTTCCGCTTTTATTCCGCTTACATAAAATACAAAGCATTGAGTTATACCAAAAGTTTTCAATGCCAAAACAGTATTTGGTAGTGATTTAACGGATCTATAAAATCAAAAGGCTGTTGTTTTTTCTTATGATATGATAATCATCACGTCAATTACTAGATAAGTAGATTTTTCAATTCACTTACTTATGTCATGAAATAGGTTAGACTTTACATTTCAATATCAAGTTGTGATAGAAATTGACCTCAAAACTCACAATGTTTACATTAATTTATGTGATAAAAGTTATCTACACCTCCTTGTTTTGTCTGGGTGCACTTTAACAGATCATAATCCGACGTTTTGTACTTTAACGAAAATATACACTGTATATATGTATTAAAACATGTCCCACGTGATGAACTTTAAAAAAACATATAAACTTTAACTAAAATTAATATAATTTTTTGAAAAATTTAAAATTAGCCAAAAAAAAAAAACGGAAATAATATCAAACAACCAAACAACCATTATTTGATTGGTCACTGAACGTTCATTGTCTGTATAAATAATATGAAATATAATAACGGTTTAAACTAAATAAAATGGAACTTTGAAAGGGGATCAGGGGTTTTGAGCCAAGTATAAAAGCAGTCAACTTATCCTAAGAGTGATTAAACAATATTTCGGTTGAAGTATACTGAAACCACACAACTAGAAAAAGATAGAACTTAAAGTACCACAAAGACACATTGATGTCGTGGTGAACGATCTTCAATAGTCAGATATATAACATCTCGATATCATGTTGAACGTACGGGGCGATTTTTTACGGTCTCCACACGCCATAAACAACGATAATTTGGCAATGAATAGAAAAATAAGGAATCCCTATATAGAACATCCAAAACGCCGAAACTGAAAAAATACAGGCTTGGTTTGATAGAACCTAGCTTTCCATGGACAATTCTGATTATATACAATAATATGCAATTAATTAAACCAAGATTCTTATTCTTCATTTAAAGCAATTATTTATTTAATAGAAACACATTATATAATTGCATGGACTATAATGTTGATATAAATCTAAAAAATTGCAAATTGAATACATTTAACATTTAAGTAAGGTAAATGCCTATGTTTCCAATTCAAATAAAGGAGAATTTATTCATATTTTCGATCATCAGATATTCAACCGTTCTTTTATGGAGAAGTAACTTAATAAGAGTCTAACACTGGCTCATTCTAAAGACACTGGCAACATTTCACGCTTGCTTCTGATAAAAAATATAACAACGTGTAGTCCTATATATGACGTCGCTTTGAGATATTATTGCTTCTGGGCAAAGCAACGTCAGGCTTGACCGACATAAACTATAACAAGCCTGTAATGTCTAATATATTGGACTAAACAACGTGTAGCAACAGTAGGACCTAGAATTCACGAAGAAAAAACGCAAACCTATAGCTAAGAACTCTTTTCAAGGTCATCGGTTTCCTACTGCAATTAATGTACATAAGATGTACATGAATTGGAATTAAATGGCGCCGACTGTGTTTTAGTTAAAAAATGGACTTTAACATATGTGTTTATTTAAAAGTCCATTTTTCCGGGGAAGCTCTTTCTGTCTGTTGGGCCTTCTTTTTTCTATTTTAACTCATTTAGGTTCAATCGAAAATGAACAAGCGCCTAGTGATTAAGATTTGATTTAACGAAAAACTTTTGGTTTAAAGGGGTCTCGTTTAAAGTGGTGAGTTGGATCAAATTCAAAGGTAAACCATTTGTTATCCATTGGTTTATATATCTTAAGTCAATTTTGTCCTCCCCCTCGTGTAATTATCGATTTGTTTGTTTACAGGCAAAAATAGCACATGTTTTCGCGATCACTGGAACGTCTGACCTTGGCAATTTTCCTGTTTTGTACAATTCAATCAAGTTTTCTTTGTTAATGAATAAAAAAATTAGGAGTATAATATGGAAAAGGCAAAGCCTCAAAGCGAGTTCGATTTTTTTTTTACCGTAAAATATTTTAGAATAATCTTTCATTTTTATTTTAAAGTTTCCGTTTTAAAATTGTCATTCTGTATTTTATACACAGCTTCCTCCTTTCTGTTATGGTTCAATTTTCAATCAGAGTACATCAGCTTTTATCGTTATCATGTCATTCGAAAAGTTGCGATGTGTCAATTCGGTACTTCGGACGAAAGTTTTCAAAACCATTACCTAGCAGGTACTCGCATTACTGTAAAGCTCGCTTTGCAAGCAGGCCCTTCAAGCGAGCTCGTCGATCGCACTATTTATACGAAAAAGGTAAAATGATAAAGCAAGGTCTATTTACTTTTACAGGGAAATAGTATAAAATACTCGTTACTTTTTATTTTACATTTTCCGTTTTAAAAACTGTCATTTGGCGGACATTTGACCCTATGTATGTTTTGAAAGGTTGGACATTTGCCCTCTAAATAAATTTTGTTTAAGCACGCTGCTGTTTAAAGAAAGTGGCTTATTCACAGCCATATGGGCCCAAACGGCTAGCCAAAAGTTCTAGCCCTGCATATAAGTCACGTATGGTTAGCCATGACACACTGTCTTGTCTAGCCGCACAGCACTTTTCAAAATTATATGAAAGTCGAAAATGCATACATTATTTTGCATCTTTAAACAAGTATTTTTTACCAAGAACCGGCATTTGTCCTCGTATGTTTACTTAAATAAAGATGCTCTGCCATTTTGTCAAAAAAATAAAAGAAAACTATGGAAATGCAAGTGTTGTCATTTTGATAAAAGTGTCAAAGTTACATGTATGACGCATGATACAAAGTTAACTGTATATGTGTATGCAAAGTTATATTTATGATTAAAAAATAGTTTAAGTAAGAAAGTTGTTGTTTTTAGCTCACCTGACCACGAAGTGGTCATGGTGAGGTATAGTGATGGGGCTATGTCCGGCGTCCGTGCGTCGTGTCGTCGTTCGTCGTCAACAATTGGGTTGTTAACAGTCTAGCAGTCACAGTTTTGATTGGATCATCATCAAACTTTGTCAGAATGTTTGTCTCAATGAAATACAGATCGAGTTCGAAAGATGGGTTATCTCGGGTCAAAAACTAGGTCACAGGAGCTAAAAATAGAAAAAGCTTGTTAACACTCTAGAGGCTGCAGTTTTCATCCAAATATTCTGGAAATTTGTCAGGAAGGTTGTTTTTGATGATATCTAGGCCAAGTTCGAAGATGGGTCATCTCCGGTCAAAAACTAGGTCACAGGAGCTAAAAATAGAAAAAGCTTGTGAACACTCTAACAATTGGGTTGTTAACAGTCTAGCAGTCACAGTTTTGATTGGATCATCATCAAACTTTGTCAGAATGTTTGTCTCAATGAAATACTGATCAAGTTCGAAGATGGGTTATCTCGGGTCAAAAACTAGGTCACAGGAGCTAAAAATTGAAAAAGCTTGTTAACACTCTAGAGGCTGCAGTTTTCATCCAAATATTCTGGAAATTTGTCAGGAAGGTTGTTTTGATGATATCTAGGTCAAGTTCGAAGATGTGTCATCTCCGGTCAAAAACTAGGTCACAGGAGCTAAAAAATAGAAAAAGCTTGTTAACACTCTAACAATTGGGTTGTTAACAGTCTAGCAGTCACAGTTTTGATTGGATCATCATCAAACTTTGTCAGAATGTTTGTCTCAATGAAATACAGATCGAGTTCGAAGATGGGTTATCTCAGGTCAAAAACTAGGTCACAGGAGCTAAAAATAGAAAAAAGCTTGTTAACACTCTAGAGCTGCAGTTTTCATCCAAATATTCTGGAAATTTGTCAGGAAGGTTGTTTTAATAATATCTAGGTCAAGTTTGAAGATGGGTCATCTCCGGTCAAAAACTAGGTCACAGGAGCGAAAAATAGAAAAAGCTTGTTACCACTCTAGTGGCTGCAGTTTTCATCCAAATATTCTGGAAATTTTGTCAGGGAGGTTGTTTTGATGATATCTAGGTATAGTTTGAAGATGGGTCATCTCTGGTCAAAAACTAGGTCACAGGAGCTAAAAATAGAAAAAGCTTGTTAACACTCTAGTGGCTGCAGTTTTCATCCAAATATTCTGGAAATTTGTCAGGAAAGTTGTTTTGATGATTTCTAGGTCAAGTTCGAAGATGGGTCATCTTGGTCAAAAACCAGGTCACAGGAGCTAAAAATAGAAAAAGCTTGTTAACACTCTAGTGGCTGCTGTTTTCATCCAAATATTCTGGAAATTTGTCAGGAAAGTTGTTTTGATGATTATCTAGGTCAAGTTCGAAGATGGGTCATCTCCGGTCAAAAACTAGGTCACAGGAGCTAAAAATAGAAAAAGCTTGTTAACACTCTAGTGGCTGCAGTTTTCATCCAAACATTCTGGAAATTTGTCAGGAGGGTTGTTTTGATAATTTCTAGGTCAAGTTCCAAGATGGGTTATCTCCGGTCAAAAACTAGGTCACAGGAGTTAAAAATAGAAAAAGCTTGTAAACACTCTAGTGGCTGCAGTATTGAGTCAAATATTCTGGAAATTTGTCAGGAAGGTTGTTTTGATGATTTCTGGGTCAAGTTCGAAGATGGGTCATCTTAGGTCAAAAACTAGGTCACAGGAGCTAAAAATAGAAAAAGCTTGTTTACACTTTAGTGGCTGCAGTTTTGATTAAAATATTCTGGAAATTTGTCAGGAAGGTTGTTTTGATGATTTCTGGGTCAAGTTCGAAGATGGGTCATCTTTGGTCAAAAACCAGGTCACAGGAGCTAAAAATAGAAAAAGCTTGTTAACACTCTAGTGGCTGCAGTTTTCATCCAAATATTCTGGAAATTTGTCAGGAAAGTTGTTTTGATGATTTCTATGTCAAGTTCGAAGATGGGTCATCTCTTGTCAAAAACTAGGTCACAGGAGCTAAAAATAGAAAAGGCTTGTTAACACTCTAGTGGCTGCAGTTTTCATCCAAACATTCTGGAAATTGGTCAGGAAGGTTGTTTTGATGATTTCTGGGTCAAGTTCGAAGATGGGTCATCTTAGGTCAAAAACTAGGTCACAGGAGCTAAAAATAGAAAAAGCTTGTTTACACTCTAGTGGCTGCAGTTTTGATTCAAATATTCTGGAAATTTGTCAGGAAGGTTGTTTTGATGATTTCTGGGTCAAGTGCTAAGATTGGTCATATCCGGTCAAAAACTAGGTCACAGGAGCTAAAAATAGAAAAATCTTTTTAACACTCTAGTGGCTGCAGTTTTGATCCAAATTTCCTGGAAATTGGTCAGGAAGGTTGTTTTGATGATTTCTAGGTCAAGTTTGAATATGGGTCGTGTCTGGTCAAAAATTAGGTCACATTGCCCAAATATGTAAAAATCTTTATAACACACTAGAGGTCACATGTTTGACTCAGTAGTCATCAAACTTGGCCATGATGCTTGTTTAAGACATTGCTTGGATGCGGTTGTGTCAGGTGAGCGATCCAGGGCCATCATGGCCCTCTTGTTTATGTTTATGACTTGTTGTTTTATTTATATGAAAGATGAATTATTAATTTTTTTTTTTTTTTTTAATTAAGCACATTGAATAAATAATCTTAACGGCCAAAGTAGCTAATTTTCGTTGATTTAAAGAATAAACTCATTGTCACTAGAACCCTGGTGTTGTGTGTTTATATGTATAATTGTATTGTTAAATAGATAAATATTGATCATAGAGGTAAAGGTATATCTGTAATAAATATTGAACATATATATAAGCATTATCAATTAGCCTAACTTAATGCCTATACAGGGAATGACAATAGAATTTTAGAATGCGTTGCATGGAACATGCAAACTTTCCTAGATGATGAACAAACTTCAACTGTTAGAAATTTACGCAGTTATCAGAGCCAAACAACATTTATTTCGGTGCTTTTTTCATTTCTAAAGGTGTTGAAAATTAAACTTATTGAAACAGAAAAAGGTTATTATAATAACTATGTAAACAATTTCAATTGGTGTTATTCAACTGCATCTAAACGCTCTTTTTTTCTTGCCATCTGAATCATAACAAAAATTGATACTGATACATTCTTTTAATCTTTACTGTAGCCAACATTGCGATTAATATCTAAAAAGTAAACATACAAAGACAATTGCTGTTTCTTGGGTTAAAATCCTTGTATAAAGACATAAAATAGCATATGCATTTTTAGCTCGACTATTCGATAAGAATAAGTAGAGCTATTGCAGTCACCCGAGCGTCGGCGTCGGCGTAACCACTTATGTTAAAGTTTTTGTAATAGTTCAAATATTTTCAAAGTCCATAGACATATGGCTTTGAAACTTTGCACACTTGTTCACCATCATGACCCCAACCTGTAGACAGGAGGAGGTAACTCTAATAAGCATTTTGACAGAATTATGCCCCTTTTTCGACTTAGAATTTACGTTAAAGTTTTTGTAATAGTTCAAATATTTTCAAAGTCCATTGACATATGGCTTTGAAACTTTACACACTTGTTTACCATCATGACCCCAACCTGTAAACAGGAGGAGGTAACTCTATTAAGCATTTTGACAGAATTATGCCCCTTTTTCGACTTAGAATTTACGTTAAAGTTTTTGTAATAGTTCAAATATTTTCAAAGTCCATTGACATATGGCTTTGAAACTTTGCACACTTGTTCACCATCATGACCCCAACCTGGAAACAGGAGGAGGTAACTCTATCAAGCATTTTGACAGAATTATGCCATTTTTTCGACTCAGAATTTACGTTAAAGTTTTTGTAATAGTTCAAATATTTTCAAAGTCCATTGACATATGGCTTTGAAACTTTGCACACTTGTTCACCATCATGACCCCAACCTGTAAACAGGAGGAGGTAACTCTATTAAGCATTTTGAAAGAATTATGCCCCTTTTTCGACTTAGAATTTACGTTAAAGTTTTTGTAATAGTTCAAATATTTTCAAAGTCCATTGACATATGGCTTTGAAACTTTGCACACTTGTTCACCATCATGACCCCAACCTGTAAACAGGAGGAGGTAACTCTATCAAGCATTTTTTTACTATCAAGCACTAAGAATAGTCGAGCGTTGATGTCCTACCGACAGCTCTTGTTGACTTTGATGTTATTTTGAAAAGTGCCATACAGCTAGACAATACATTACAGTGTGTCCTGGCTAGCGGCTATAACTATTGGCTAGCCGTATGGACCGATTATAGATATATACTAGATATGCATAAAGGAGATACTTTATGCTCTGGGCAATATTCAGACAATATCAGGATATTTTATCATCTCTAGTGACCTTGACCTTGCAAATATTAATCTAAATTACATGTGTCACACTTGTAATCATGATAATTATCATTAATCGCACTCCAGAAAACTGAAAACTTATGCAATAACATTTTAATTCAAACAATGCTTGTTTAAAAGTAATTAAATCACTGTTTTATATTTCTCAGATTTCATAAAAACAAAGCAGACAAAAAGAGGGTTTTCTAACAATGCGGTTATGTTAATTCAATGTCTATAATTTAC
Organism: Ruditapes philippinarum; assembly: GCF_026571515.1. Taxonomy (NCBI): domain Eukaryota; kingdom Metazoa; phylum Mollusca; class Bivalvia; order Venerida; family Veneridae; genus Ruditapes; species Ruditapes philippinarum. Next base: position 737,625 of record NW_026861084.1, read on the forward strand.
ATGATAATGATCCAACAAAGATATTTATATGACCCCGGGCATATAGTAATTGAACGGTCCGTCCGCCCTAGCAACCTAATAGGGATAGGGGGCCATCTAACTGTAAACAGAACAAAAGTGAACAATAGAGTTCATTCCGTAACAAAAGAATAAGGGGCCATGGCCCTCTATTAAACAAAAGAAAATAACAAAAGAAATGGCCCCTTAGTCCATTTAAGTGGCAATTGTCCATCCGTCCATCCGTCCGAGCAAACATTTTGGGTTTAGGGGCTATATATCAGTAAAGAGAACAAAAGAGAATTAACAGTAAAGAGAACAAAAGAGAATAATAGGTTCATTCCATGATCAAAGGGTTTAGGGGCTAGTAGTCCTTAAGAAAACAAGGAAAATAACAAAGAAAATAGCCCCGAAACCCAAAATGTTGGAACATCCTTCTGTCTGTCCGTCACAAAACTTGTCCCGACTAATCCATATAAACTACTGGTGCAATTTCATCCAAACTTTGCAGGAATGATCAGTACCAAGTGTAGTTGTGCATATTGTCAGCATTTTCCGGTTCAATGATTTTTGTAAGAGAGACCCTTTAATAATTTTTATTTTTAAAGTTTGTCCGGACTACTTCTCTTGTACCACTAATGCAATTTCAATGAAACTTTACAGGATTGATCTGTAGCTCAAGTCCTTGCGCATATTGCACAGGTTTTCCGGTTGAATTATTTTTGGCCGAGTTATGGCCCTTTGATAAAAAGGTGTTTTTTTCTGTGTGTTGCCAGATACACAAAAGCTTGTCCGGACTTATTTTTATAACACCTCATAAATTGCTGGTGCAATTTTATCCAAACTTTACAGGAATGATCAGTACCAAGTTATGTTGTGCACTGTCCGTCTGTCTGTCCGTCTGTCACAAAACTTGTCCCAACATGAAATTGGCCATCATGAGGCGACACATGTGATCACTGATCACTCTTGTTTGTAATAGTTTTTTTGTTCAATTATGAAATCATTGTAGTTACATGTTATTTTGTTACTATTAAAACATATGTTTTATATGTGCCCCCACTTTAGTGGCAGGCATTTAGATTTACCCTTGTCTGTCCGTCTGTTCACTTTTGACTCGCATGTAACTCCAAAAGTGTTTGACCTAGAGTCATGAAACTTTACAGGAATGTTGATCAGCATGTGTAGTTGTGCACCTGGGTATTTTCATCTGGATATTATTAGTAACTTTAGAGTTATTGCCCTTGACTTCGTAAAATTTTGCAATTTTCAACTTGTGTCGCATGTAACTCAAAAAGTATTTGACCTAGAGTCATGAAACTTTACAGGAATGTTGATCAGCATGTTTAGTTGTGCACCTGGGTATTTTCATCTGGATATTTTTAGTATTTTTAGAGTTATTGCCCTTGACTTAGTAAAAATTTTTGCAATTTTCAACTTGTGTCGCATGTAACTCAAAAAGTATTTGACCTAGAATCATGAAACTTTACAGGAATGTTGATCAGCATGTGTAGTTGTGCACCTGGGTATTTTCATCTGGATATTTTTAGTATTTTTAGAGTTATTGCCCTTGACTTAGTAAAATTTTGCAATTTTCAACTTGTGTCGCATGTAACTCAAAAAGGATTTTAACTTGAGTCATGAAACTTTACAGGAATATTGATCAGCATGTGTAGTTGTGCACCTTGGTATTATCGTCTGGATTTATTTAGTATTTTTAGAGTTGTTGCCCTTGACTTAGTAAAAAAATTTGCAATTTTCAACTTGTGTCGCATGTAACTCAAAAAGGATTTGGCATAGAGTCATTTAACCTTACGGGAAGGTTGCTCAGCATATTTAGTTTTGCACCTGGGGTTTCGCTTGTGGATTTATCCAGTATTTGTAGAGTTATTTCCCTTGACTTAGTAAAAACTGTTTCATTATGTTGTTATTTGTTCCTTGAGTTAGAATCAACCAACTTAACCATAGTCTGGAGAAATCATGATCGCATCTGTGCAATTTACAATAAAATTAGTTATAGTTTGCTATTTGATATCTATGTATTATAATTAAGACACAAGTCCATGAATAATCATTTCTTGTAAATTTATCATTTCTTTTGTTTTTGAGGGGTTTTTTTTATTTTATTTTTTTATTTATTTGATTCATGCTTAGATAAACAAAAGAAGCATATTGAATAAGTCAAATATAACCTTGACCATCATAATTATGATAATGTTACTGATTTTGCTTCAAATATTGTTTAACTCGGGTTGTACAAAGAAAGTGGTCATTGCCTGATAGCAAAAAAAACAAACAAAAAACTTCCAATTTTCACCAATTACAATGTTTGAACATAAAATCATTTAATTTTCATGATTGGTTACTAGGCTTCTTTAGAAAACCTGAAACAAAACAAAAGTTCATAATTTGAGATAGGAATGACATTATCTATACAATTTATTAGGCTGTCATTGATTCTGTGCATAGCATATAAAGGATATATCAATATCGGATGACAAATATCAATGATACTCCGAACTATTGATAATAACCTAAAATTACTTGTCTGTCATTCACTTTTATACCTGTGTTGAAAACATGTACTGTTTATAAAAGCCCATTGCATGATTTTTTTTCCACACATGGTATTTTTTTGTCATTCACTACTGTGAAATATTTCCACTATATAACAACAGCATAGATAACTGTTTCTGTATATGTTTCAGGTGCATTTTCATATTTTCATATTTTTTTGACATTTAATTAATTAGTCAAAATGAGCAATTAGTCAAAATGAGCAATTTTTTAAAATGATATTGTCTCTATCGATGGAAGCTCTACAATTGAGTATTATTGAGGCAGTTTTTTTTATATTAAACAGACATATTTATTTTTTTCTTTTCAGGAAGATGAACCACCTAACCAGACTTTTAAAGACATTTCAAGTTTTGCCTTCAAAGATAATAGTAACTGTCCCATGTTACAATGTTTTGTCGAGAGGATTTACCTCCCTTCTTAGTAGTTCAAAAGCAGCTGTACCAGTGAGTTCATTGTTAGATATTAAACCACTTGAAGTTCAACAGCACCGTAATTACAAGATGCGTCATATTTTGAAGAAAAGATGTCGGGGATGTTATTTTGAGCGTCGAGAAGGAAGGTTATTTGTTGAATGCACATTAAGACGGAGACATAAACAAATGCAGTTTGTTAAAGGTTATGGAATACCTAAAGATGACTATTGTAAAGGGAACTGGAGGAAGGCAGTGCACTGGGCTTATAGAACAGATGGAAAGCTATATAAGTGGGGTGACAATTCACAATTTTCCAAGTATCCCTGGCTGAAAGACAGATTAGGGCATGAAATTTGATTGGGAGAGAAAACTCTAGTTATAAAGTTATTACTAAGTTTGTGTTAGTTTCTGAAACATGTACAGACAAAAACTAAAACATGACTGTTTAGCATTTATGCAAAGGCTATCATTCTTTGGAATATTGATTCTCTAATTCAAAGGAGTTACAAATTACATACAACACAAAAGTGAAACTAACTGGAAATAAATTTTTTGATGCAAGTTAAGTTTTGTGAAAGTAAAGAACAAAATCTTATCTTTTATTTGTGAACATTTACTAGATTCTAAAAAAGTTAATTTTGTCATTAATGTTGAAGCAAAATATAATTTGGTCAATAAGAAAAATATCATTTAATGCAAGCATGAGAAAAAATGAAAGGAAAATTTATAAATGATTTTAATAATTACAATATGATCAGTTTTATTTTGGTATAGCTTCTTCTTGAATTTAATTTTACTTTATTATTAAAAATTTGATCAAAATTAAATCACAGTGAGAAAAGTGTTTATATTGTCTTACATGAACTTGTCAACATGAACTTGTCATTTCTTCAATTTGAACAAAACTGTTCATCATTTTTGGGACAATTTCTATATATGTACTGACTGAATAGGGAACAATGTGCAGACAGACCATGGTCAAACAGCATGGATGTGCCACAGGTGAAAATCAAATTGATTGGTCACTTCTCTAACCTTCCTGTATAACGGCCTTCCAGACTTTTCACATATAATTTATTTTTTGAAATAAGGAAATTGTACCACAATCTTATATTAGAATATCTAAACACATTTACATATGTATATAAAAAATACTGCAGTTACATGTAAGATTTTATGGAAAAGGTGTAGGGTTATGATCAATCAACACCCCCTTTACCTGTAAGATGTGCTGGCTAATCTTGGTCTTCACCAGTTACATGGATAGGATCATTTGCTAGAAACTGAGTACCCTTCATCACTGTGGGGTCCTCTTTTTTTATGATGTTATTTTTGGCTCAACTATTTGATAAGAATAAGTAGAGCTATTGTAGTAACCGGAGTATCGTCCGCATCGGCGTAACCACTTATGTTAAAGTTTTTTTTGTAATACCTAAAATATTTTTAAAGTCCATTGACATATGGCTTTGAAACTTTGCACACTCGTTCACCATCATGACCGTAACCTGTAGACAGGAGGAGATAACTGTATCAAGCATTCTGACAGAATTATACCCCTTTTTTTTACTTAGAATTTATGTTAAAGTTTTTGTAATACCTCAAATATTTTTAAAGTCCATTGATATATGGCTTTTAAACTTTGCACACTTGTTCATCATCATAAACCCAACCTGTACACAGGAGGAGATAACTGTATCAAGCATTTTGACAGAATTACGCCCCTTTTTAGTTTGACTATTCGATAAGAATAAGTAGAGCTATTGTAGTCATCCTGTCGTCGGCGTAACCACTTACGTAAAAGTTTTTGTAATAGTTCAAATATTTTCAAAGTCCATCGACATATGGCTATGAAACTTTGCACACTTGTTCACCATCATTACCCCAACATGTAGACAGGAGGAGGTAACTTTATCAAACATTTTGACAGAATTATGCCCCTATTTCGACATAAAATTTATGTTAAAGTTTTTGTAATACCTCAAATATTTTCAAAGTCCATTGATATATGGCTTTGAAACTATGAACACTTGTTCATCATCATAACCCCAACATGTAGACAGGAGGAGATAACTGTATCAAGCATTTTGACAGAATTATACCCCTTTTCTGACTTAGAATTTACGTTAAAGTTTGAATACCAGATATTTTCATATACTATTGAAAGAAGTTGAAATTTTATACTCTTCTTTGAGAGCATAATAGGATTCTCTTCAATGCCTATAACAGTAACATGGATTTAAAGGAAAATTTGGCCCTTTTGTTAGCTTGGAATATTGTACATTAACAAGGGTCTTTTACTATCAAGCACTAAGAATAGTCGAGCGTTGCTGTCCTACCAACAGCTCTTGTTTTATTTAAATTTAAAGTTTTATACCAAGTTCTAACTTAATGATGATCAGTGATGACAAGGTGCCTGCCTATCACAGAAAGACATATGTTTATATTTTAACATTAGAATTTCTGAAATAGGAGGAAAAAGATTGCAATGACTGCATGTGCTATTATTAAAATGTGATAGTTTATTGTACTTGATAACCTCATATCTTATAGCCTTTGCATATTTCAAGTAAGGAAATGGATAGAAATTACATTATATTACTGAGCTTTTGGATATGATGAGACTGGAAATAATTTTCCGAGAATAATGTTCCATTTTAAATAAGTCTAGACAAATAACTTGTGCACAAAATCCTTCAGTCACTCCCTTTTTTCAGAATAATTATTCTAATTTTGAAAAAGATCCAACATTGAAAATTGTTGCCAAGCTTATCACTCAAATCATGCAAATAATAGCACAAAAATACCATTTCCAATTTATTTCTGAGTATAATTAATTATTTTATGCATATCTTTCACATTTGAGTGACCCAGGTGATCTTTTTACATGTTGTTAGAAATTCAAACCGTATTATGTTAGGTTTAAGGACCATAGTGGAGTTCCTTTAATAAGGAAACAAAGAGGTGATCTTTTGACCCTAACAGTTTTTGTGTCTCCTAGAATATAACCAAAAAAAAATTGTAATCTACTATCAATAGATAGTAATGGGTCATAAAGGAGTTCAAACTTTGTTAATTGTGACATGTCCATGAGATAGATTAGCGGTGAGAAATTGTAACAAAAGTTATATTTAAATGACTGGCTGTGAACTTAAATGTCTGTGAAGAGTACTAAATTTAAATTAATATATATACAGTTAAAAAAATCAAGTGATCTGCAGGTTCATAAGAGTTGTACATTATCTAATGACTGCTTCTGTTTACTTGGTATATGGAGTGTTAAATTGTTCAAGGTCATTTTAACCTATAGACTATTATTTGTTAAATTAAGATATGTGTCTTGGAATAAGTCCCATGTTTCATAAACAGGTTGCCACTTTTTAAATCAATTAAATTAATTCAATGTTATGTAGCATCAACAAGATTGTTTTGTGAAAATAAATAAAATATACTGGGGGAAAAAAGGGGGACAAGAACGACACAGCCTAGGGTAAGGGGGACAACCTTGAGTTTTCTTTACAACTCACAGTAACAAGTGTTACCTACCTTTTTTCAAAACATGAAATGTACAAATGTTTATTTTTTATGCCACCGCAGCATCTGCGATGCGGTGGCATATAGCGATTCACCTGTGTGTATGTACATGTATGTGTGTGTGTTTGTTTGTGTGTGTGTGTGTTATATAGATTATATAGTGAACTTAAAAAATCTTCTTGTGAAAAACCACTAGTCTAATTTCAACCAAACTTGGCAGGCTTGTTCCTTGGGTGAAGGGCTTCCAAAGTTGTTCAAAGAATTTCATTCCATGCAGAAATCTGGTTGCCATGGCAACCAAAAGGAATTATACTGATAAATTAAAAAAATCTTCTTGTAAAGACCCGAAAGGCTTAGAGCTTAGATATTTTGCATAAGGCATTGTCTGGTAGACCTCTAACAAGATTGTTCAAATTATAGCCCTGGGGTCAAAATTGGCCCCACCCCGGGGGTCATTGATTTTCATTATGTACATATAGTAAAAACTTAAAATACCTTCTTGTAAAAACCCAAAAGGCCTAGAGCTTAGATATTTTGCATAAGGCATCATCTGGTAGACCCTTACCAAGATTGTTCAAATAATAGCCCGTAGCCCTTGGGTCAAAATCAGCCCTGCCCCAGGGTCATTGATTTTTGCTATATGTACATATAGTAAAATCTTAAAACACCTTATTGTAATTTTAGACCCAAAAGGCCTAGAGCTTAGATATTTTTTAGTTATTTAAGGCATTGTCTGGTAGACCTCTAACCAGATTGTTTAAATTATAGCCCTAGGGTCAAAACAGGCCCCGCCCCAGGGGTCATTGGTTTTCCTTATATGTATTTAGAAAAAAACTTTAAAAAAAATCTTCTAGCAATTGACAAAATTTTAATGCTAGAGGTTAGATATTTTGCATGAAACTTTGTGTTGTAAACCTTTAGCAAGATTGTTCAAATTATAGCCCTTGGGTCAAAATTGGCCCCACCCCGGGGGTCATTGATTTTCACTATGTACATATAGTACCCCGGGGGTCATTGATTTTCACTATGCACATATAGTAAAAACTTAACACACCTTCTTGTAAAGACCCAAAAGGCCTAGAGCTTAGATATTTTGCATAAGGCATTGTCTGGTAGACCTCTACCCAGATTGTTCAAATTATAGCCCTAGGGTCAAAATAGGCCCCGCCCCAGGGGGTCATTGGTTTTCCTTATATGTATTTAGTAAAACATTTTAAAAAATTCTTCCAGCAATTGACAAATGCTAGAGGTTAGATATTTTGCATGAAACATTGTGTTGTAAACCATTAGCAAGATTATTCAAATTTTAGCCCCGGGGTCAAAATTGTGCCGCCCTGGGGGTCATTGATTTCAATATATACATATAGTAAAAATATAAAAAATGTTATTATCTGAAGGTACAAGGCTTAGAGCTTTAATATTTGTTAAATAATATCATCTAAAGGTACTCTACCAAAGTTGTTCAAATTTTGCCTCTTGTGTCAAAATTAGCCCCTCCCTTGGGAGCCATAGGTTTATCTTATATGTATATAGTTAAAACTTAAAAAATCTTCTCTAAATTTACAAAGGATAGAGTTAAGATATTTTGCATGAAACATTGTGTAGTGAACCACTACTAAGATTGTTCAAATTATAGCCCTGGGGTCAAAATTGGTTCCGCCCCAGGCTATAATTGATTTTCATTATGTACAAATAGTGAAAAAAAAACAATTTTTGTCTGAAGGTTCAAGGCATAGAGCTTTGATGTTTGATATATAATATCATCTAAAGGTCCCATACTAAATGTCAAAAATTAGCCCTGCCTGGGGGCAGTGATTCTCATTATGTACACATAGTAAAAACAGAAAATAAAACAAATGTTTTCTGAATTGGAGAAAGCTATGGCTTAGATATTTGATTTGAAATGTTGTTTGTTGGTTCTGTATCAAGATTGTTATTAAACCCTTGGGTCAAAATTATGCCTTGCCCAAGGGGACAGTGACCTACTTTCTTGTCCTTTGATGTACAGCAATGACATTTTGACCATGTGCACAGTTTTAGTTGTAAAATTGAACTTTGACCTAGATTTTGATGATTTGATATACTTTCTTGTCCTTTGATATACAGCTATGAAATTTGAACCATGCGGTGGCATAGCATTTTTCTCAAATGCAATCATGTTTAAAGCTGATAAAAGTATGGGATGCACAGTGCAAATTTGTTGATCATTGTTTAACTTTTACATCTTGTATATTATATACATGTGAGTAGTTCAAATAGTTTTGAATGCTTTTCAGGGATGAATTGAAAGTTCACTGAAGACTTGCCTAAAAAGTTGTGTTTAAAACTATTACTCTCAAAAGTACATGTTTGTACTATTTAATGCATGAATCTAAAGCCTTCTTAAAATCAGCACAATTTGTGATAATTTACCACTTGAAATCCATGCAAGCTACTTACTACTGAAGATTTAGTAACTTTATTTGTTTGGTTATAGTAAGTGCTACTGATACTGAGGACATTCCATTCCAGGAAGAAAATCTTCAGTTTTGAACATGCTACATCAAGGTCCATTACACTAGATCTCTAATTAATTACCAGAATGGTGTACAAAAGTCTTGGAACCAACCTGATATTCCTGGATTTGTTGGTAGACAGTTTTACATTACCTTTTATGATAAGCTTTTTCTATCAGTTTTGCAAAGAATTTAGTGAACATATTTGTTAAAGTCGGGACAACATTGTTTGTTAAAGTATGTTAACATTTTTATGAAAGTCAAGACAGCATGTGAGTAAATGTCAGCTCAGCATGTTTTGTGAGAAGTCTAATCATATTATGTTTGTCAAAGTCATGTGACCATGCTTGTTAAGATCATGTCAGCATGTTTGTCATGTCATGTCAGCATCTTTGTAAGCTGATGTCAGTCTTTTTGTAAAGTTCATGCCAGCATAATTGTCAAGGTCCTATGAACATGTTAGTCAAGGTCATGCCAGCATTTTGTAAAGGTCATACCATCATCTTTGTCAAGGTCATTTCAGCATGTTTGTCAAGGTCATGTCTGCATTTTTGTAAAGGTTAAATATTTACTTAATGTGTATGTAAAAGGTCATGTCAGCGTGTTCATAGAAGTTAAATCAACATATTAAGGTCAAAAGTAAGGGCTAGTCAACGTGTTTGTAAAGGTCAAGTAAACATAGGTATAAACGTCAAGTCGGCCTGTTGGTATAATTCAAGTCAGTGTGTTTGTAAAGGCCAAGCCAGGTTAAGTCTTAATGATTGTAAAATTCAAGTCAGTATGCTTAAAAAGTAAAGGGTCAGAATGATTTTTGAAATGTCATGACCGTGTCTTTTTAAAATTCAAGTCAGCATTTTTATAAAGTTCATGTCGGCTTGTTTTAGTAAAATGTCAAGTCAGCATGTTTGAATAGAGCGTATTCATAGACTCAAACGAGCAACAAATGTAGTTATGAGGATATAACATGAACGTTTTTACTCTAGATGAAACGTTTCAGAACTTTTCAAATATTATTAAATTACTTCAAATTACTTCTTCACACATATTTAACAAAATACATGTTTACATGTGGTTCATACACTGATAACATATCTCTTGAACTAGATCAGAATGGTTACAAAAAGTTTTAATCCGAATTCAGGATGACACCATATTTTACCAAACTCGCATGTGTGTTGTAAAGTTGGCTACAGATGTATAAAATGTCAAATGTGGTTTGACAAGTTCTAACATTAGAGCCTAGGCCTCATAAAAGTAAAGCTTGGCATCATGTATAGCATGACAATTAAGTTCTAAATGTAACAACTTCCTCTCATTTAAAGTATATTTCTTGGTCAGTTATTGTAGGGAGTCCGGTAATGCGTTTATTACGGCCCTTTAAGGTCTGAGCCACATAATACGCTTCGGGTAATATCGTGTTCTGTCGACATTTCCCGTGCTATTCCGTAGCCTCCATCGTAACCACTCGACTTGTTTCGTAAATAATTTCTGGTTCCTGGTTACCACTCAACGGTTAACACGATAGTGGGAAACCATTACGTCATCCGAATGTTCAAAATGGCTGCTCGCGACAAACGGGGCAGATATTCCAAAACTATTTTGGGTAGGAAAACGTCCGTAGACGGTAATTATTTTGAAATTGACCACAATTATACTGATACGTTAACGATGTGTAACGGACAGGAATGTAATCGGCCTTACTGTGAGTCTGATATCCATATTGACCTGCCAAATAACGTGAAACGCGATGGTTGGAGAGTTGGAATGCGTGTACTAGATCTGGGTTTTTTGTTGGACAATTTGAAGTGTTGTTCTGTATGTAGGCTCGGACCAGTGCCTTTAACTAATAGAAGTGTTGTTGGTGAGCTTAGGAAAGGACTGGGTGGCTTTCTATACGTCAAGTGTCAGAATATAGACTGTGGAGAAGTCAATCGTGTACCTTACTGCAAAACTCACAGGGTCAAAAAGAGAGGCATGCCATGCTTTACAGCGAACACAAATCTCGGAATAGGTAAGCAGTCAGGAAGTTTGTTTGATTTCATTGTATTTTATTATTTTATTGAATTAATGTATAACAGATCAACAACATGTATAGTATGCCTATGAGTGTTCATGCTGCGGTATGACTAAATACCGAATATGAATTCATATTCACGAATATGAATGGAAGGGCTTACAGACACTTCACCCCCCAGACACTTCACCCTAGGCCCTTTTTTGCAGACACTTCACCCCTCAGACAGTTCACCCCTCATTTTAAGAAATTTGATTGAGACACTTCACCCCTCATTTTTTTATTTTGTGTTTAAAAATTATGCCAATTATTTATGTAGATTATGTTAAATACATTCAATAGTGATTGAGTATGTTTATTGTTTTAACCCATTGTGTAATAAATTTTGAGTTGTTTTAATTCTTGAAGTTTTGGTACTAAAGTTTGTTTTCAGTTTGATCCTTACCATATAATAATCATTGAGTTACGTTCATTTGGTGATGGTTTGTGCTTTATCCTTGTGCTTAATTTACATAACTGGTGCTATTTATTTGTTTAATAAATGACATTATGAATGATCTTTGTATTAAATGCAGGATAATTGTGTCTGATAATGATGATAAATAATTTATATTTACTATATTTTATAAAGCAATCGATTCATTCATTCATATTCATTTATATTCATTTTATTTATTTATTTAAATAATTTATTTATTAAGAATAAATTTAATTTTCATACAATTATACCATTTTAATTCAATTATCTAATCAATTTTGAGATAACTGTTGAATAAACAAATAATCAACATGTTGAATAAACAAGGTGACATGCAATAAACACTTAATGGATGACAGTGCTGTGATATATCATTTGGCAATACAACCAATTAACCTAAATCAGCTTAAAACTTAAAAATTAAAGTAATAAGCAAAGTTTTTAATCAAATAATACTAAAAATAATAAATATAAACAGATATAAGCATTTTGCTGTTGACCAACTTGTTTTATTTACTTTATAGAAAAAAATGGATGAGGGGTGAAGTGTCTTACTGATTTTGGGGGGTGAAGTGTCTTAAGGGGTGAAGTGTCTTCAAAATTTGAGGGATGAAGTGTCTGGGGGGTGAGGTGTCTTGCTACCAATGGAAGTACCGAATATGAATATTATTTTCTTAAAATCACCTCTTATGGGATTATTTATGTCAACAGACACTATAATAAATTCTAATCTTTTGGTTGTAAATTATTTACTGTGACCAAAAACTTACCCGAATAGGAAAATAGGTAGTCTAGGCCTCATGTTTTCATTATATCATTTTTGGAAAATATGTCAGTAATGTCAAACTCAAATGTGCATCAATTTATGCTGCACTGAATTAAATCGCCTTTAGCTGAATACAGTGTTCGAAATTAGCAGTAGTCCTATAGCCCCCGACTACTAAATTTCTTCTTGGGCTACCAACTTTTCACAGTAACAAGCCCGACCAGGCTACTGTATTTTCAGAGGCAATATATAAACAACTGTTTTGAACAAATAAATCGTGCTAGTGAAATGTCTTTTGGGCTAGTGAATATTCCAATCTGGTAGTCCGACCAGCCTAGTGGATTCAAATCTGAATTTCTTACACTGTGAATACGGTATGTACCGGAAAATGGAAAATTACTTTTAGACCCTGTTGATATTTTAAAGGTTAACTCCCTTTACTTTAGTCACGCCATTGCTGTAAAATATCACACATGAATTGTGAATATATAATATTGATATTGGATTTTTTGCAGCTATGATTGACAGTGTTGGTGGTGCAGGAAAAGTGAATAATCTGTTGTCAACACTTAATATCCAGCCAATACACAGGAAAAATCTTAAACACATTGAAAGGAGGTCAGGCAGTTTCGTCGAAGATGTTGCTGAAAATTCAATAAGAAGTGCAGCAAAGGATGCATTTAAGAAAGAAATGAGGTGAGAATTTAGTTTCAATTCAAATTTGCTGATTGGTATACACTATATATCATCATTTTTATCTTCAACTCCAATAATATTTCAGCATGTTTTATAATGAAATAAATACAATGTATGTTGTTGATTTTCATTAAGAGCATGTGAATCTTACACTAGTAACCAGGGCAGATGGGAATTCCCAGTCTGACATGCAAGGAGATATTGTATATTTACCAAGGAATAAATGAAAGTTACACATTCAATATTATTTTCCTTTTTTAGTGATATTGCTAATGAAGAAACAGAAGAGGCAGCTAAACATATGGAAGGACTTATAGATGACCTTGGAGTTTGTCCAATGCCTGATGCATCACCATCATTAAAGTAAGTTTCTATGTTGTATTTAAGTGCAACATACATTGATTTAGTTGTACATGATGAATAGTATAAAAAAATCTGGAAAAGAGATATCTCGGAAGAACTGAAAAACAGCAAAATTATATGAAAGTTGCAAACTCTGTTTGATTGAGTCTGTTTATAAGAGATTATGAAATGTTCAGTATTAATGAAACTTGCGCTTTCTAGCACCAGCTTGAGCAGTATCCAGTTTTCTACTGATATCCATATTTATAAACTGAAAGTCTGATTTGAATTGTTACCTTTTCTAGCCTTTTTTCCATTAATTTTGGCTGTTTGCATAATAAAATTTATTTTTTGTTGAATTATTTATAATACCTATTTTGATTTTAGAGCAGTTAAATTTTGTTTTGTACAATTTTGCCATCATGTGTTTTTCATGTAATTAATTTTATTAAGCATTTAGGTATATTTCTTCTGATACTTTTAAGAGAGAGAATACAACAGACTACTGTGGATTTTGACTCTCCTGCTTCGGAAACTCCAGCAAAACATTATAAAAGAAAATTCCGTACAAGAAATGCTAGTGATGTTGAACTGAAGGCTAAGAAGAAGCTAATGCCCAAATTTCCATGCAAGCGGCGATATGGAATGTCCTGTGCAGTGGATACTGCATGGCAGAAACGTGGATTTGACAGTCAAACAGGTAACTTAATGTGTACAGCTGTAAATACTTAGTAACTGATACATTCTTTATCATGAAATACAGCATTTTTTTACACTACTTTGGGAATGGTGCTGGTACCAGGCTGATTGGGGAAAAATGTGCTATTTTTACTTAAATTGGGAATTTTTTTATGCATTTTTTTCAGCTACAAGTAAGATAAGTCATCATGAATAAAGAAAAAAAAACACTGAAATATAATAATTAATAACAGAAATATAATTCTAATTAAAAGGTATCTTAGCTCTTGAGAGACATAATTATTTGAAATCATCATTGTAGAGAACATAGACGTTTAGCTGTTATTAGAATCATGTATAGCTTAGTTTTCTGAGTAAAAAGGATTTTCAGAACAACTTATTTATTAGTGCCAACAAACATTTTGTTGTTTCAGCCCATACTTTTTTCATGAGCAAGTCTCGTTATGGGAAGAAAATTGTGAAGGGTATAGTTAGTCATAGGCAGTGTTCAACGTGCACATGGTGGAGACGAAACAGACCAGGGAAGAAAGTCCGAGAACACAGATGTGTACGTAATCATACCGGAAGCGCGAGGCTGATGGAGAGCACAAGTGGGGAAAAGGGAGTCTTAGAGCTTGCTAATGAAGGTACACCTGTAGAATACATTGAAGGGGATGGAGATACAACTCTTCTAGCAAGACTTAAAAATAATCAGAACATTTCATTGAAGAAAAGATTTGATAAAAACCATATAATGAAAAACATTGGCAAAAGTTTGTATTCTTTACAGTCTCAAAAAGGTGTGAAATTAAGTAAAAACACAATAATTCATTTACAGAAATGCATTTCATATGCTTTGTCAAAAAATAGTGGTAATGAGGTTGCTCTTCAAGAAAATTTATGTGCTATAGTTCCACATAACTTTGGTGACCATCAGTTGTGCAAAGCCAGCTTTTGTGGACAGTTGAGAACCCCTGATGAAAAGTATGTTCACCGTTCTTTACCGTATAAAACAAATTTAACTGGAGAAGTTTTGCGTGAAAAGCTTGATGAAATAATGAAGCCAATAATACTCAAAGCTAGTCAGTTTGCTGATCTTGGCTCCAGCCAGCAGTGTGAACATGCTAATCGAGAAGTCACTCTCCGAGCACCAAAGAATATTTATTATGGTGGCACAGAGGCATTAGATTTTCGAGTCAAGGCAACAGCTGCCTTCATCAATGAAGGGAGACATTATATTTCTAAGGTACATTTCTTTCAATACAGATTTTCTCGTTATATTTGAGTTCTGTTGAGTTATCTTTTAAGTTGAGTTGCCTAGGTGAATGATCCAATATATATAACACAAACAAAGCATTTTTTTTTTTTATGAAGTTTAATAAGTTAAAATGTGGAATTAAATTTTGCGGACACCCATATTAGATAACAATCTGTCTTTAACAGCCGCATTTCTTGTTTTTGTAAGTTTGTCTGCTCTAGAACAAGACAAGTGTGTTGGAATGATATTGCAAATGTTTTCCAGTGCTTTGAATGAACACAGACATCATCAAAAATGTTATAATATTACACTTCTTTTTTTTGAAGTTCTTTTTTTTGTGTGTTTGTACATAAATCAAACAGTTAAAAATATTTATTATGCAATCAACTTGATGTCTTCTGAGACTTCATTCTGGATTTTTTTATTTGTTTTCCTTGTTCATGTTTTTTTTTTATTGTTCTATTTTTATTTTAAATTATTGTTTTTTGTTTGTTTGTTTTTTGGTTTTTTTTGAAGCTCTTTGTTGAGAGCTTTTATAATTACTGTTTGTTCATTACAGTTTTCTGGTTCTTGTTCTGTGCACAGTTTATAGACATATACCAATGTCACTTCACAGTCCAATCTTGGTAAGTGATGTTAAAATGGATTTAATTAAATACTTATTATTTATGTTAACATTTCCTTATAATACTACACGTTTGGTGTCTTTCCACTGGGTAATTATATATAAATAGTGTTCTATAATCTATATTATCTGTACACCCAGCTGCTGTTATCTTAAGAAGTTATGTTAATTATTTTTTCTTGAATATATCTACAAATTAATTTCAAGTTGCATTGATTATATATGCAAATAACCACTCATATACATCCTTATAACCTGTCAAAAATCTTTATAAATAATAAAACGTTTGACTAAGAGATGTATGTAACAAATATAATACACGTATAGTTCCGAATATTATATAGTTCCGTGGTTGACTTTGTTTATTTATGAAAATTCTTTTCCATGTATAGTACATATTCTTCTCTTTATCAAACAGGTGAAAACTGTTGCTGGTATTTCCCCTGGTAAGCATACTATAGATTATGCTGACAAATGTCAGAAAAAAAGACAACATAGTCAAGAAGTGACACAGTTGCCATCGACAAAAAAAGGCGCCTTATCTTGAAACAAGAGCGAGCGGTTACCCAGCAGGCACATGAAACACTAGAAGGAGTCTCATATCAATCTGGTAAATATATTTGCCCTCACATGACAATTAATATTGAATGGCTACTGGATGTTCGGAAAATTTAACTTATTCCTTCCATGAATTTCAGACTGTAAATTGAGGTCTTGCTTGATAAACTTGAAAATAAATTGAGTGTTTTTGTGACCAAAGTAATTATTACACTCTGTTCTTTTCATTTATGTGTATTTACTGTTTGCTGACAGGCATTGGTCATGATCAAGAGGTGGACATTGAAAGACTACCTGATCCTATTCCACGTGGAGTGTTCAAGCAAGTTATACCACATGGACCACCGACCTACATTGTAGCTGATCTGGAAACCACTGATCTAAGTAAGTGACTTTTTTTCAACCTATAAATTTAGCAAATCAGATGGAGCACAGGTCTCTAGATCAACAGATCCTGAGTTATAGCCTGATATGGCAATAAGTTATTACGTGGAAAAGTTGAAAGGTACAAAGTACTGGTAATTTCACAGGTAACACTGGTAACAGCAGCTGGGTAATTTGCAATTAACTCTCAATAAAGAAACAAAAATAGTTGTTACCAACCATATTAATAGTGCATAATTGGGAGACATATGTTTTTGTTTTGATTTTTTTTTTGACAAAAAACCTTCTAGTTCTTTGGTATTTGTTATGTTTTAAAAGAATACATGAAGTATTGTGAACTTGGATAGAAAACTGATCTTATTTGTTTTTATTCAATGGTTATTGTTACCTTTGAACATAATTTTTATAGTAAATTACGATCATTTATGTTTCAGTAAGGGGAGATCAAATTCCGCACATCACCCAGATAGCTGCTGTTGAAATGTCAACTGGTTCTACATTCAACAAGTATGTTATCCCAAAAATTCCTATCACATCAGCTGCAGAGAATGTTACCAAAATTATTATGGTTAATGAAAAGGTGATGGCAGTGGATGGTGTGACAGTGGAGCCAGTTCCGTTACATGTAGCATTGAAAAAATTTCTTTCATGGCTTGAATCGTTTGACAATATTTACATTATTGCCCATAATGGAAGGCGATTTGACTTTATAGTATTGACAGCAGCATATAAAGTTTGTGGATTGCTACCAAATTTCTTGTCGGCTATCACAGGGTTAGTAGATTCATTACCTGTGTTCAAAACATGTGTATCCTAATAGAACTTCATACAAACAAGAGGATCTAGCCCGTGATCTTTTGTGCAAGGGCTACAATGCACATAATGCAGAAGCTGATGTAAAATGTTTATCGGAGCTTGTGTCCCTGATGGTGTCAACGCAAAATGATTGTATGATTGTAAAAAGTTTTCCACCGATTGATATTAAATTCAATATGGACTGTAATAAAGAAAAAAAGAAAAATTTTCCAACTCTCGAAGTACTTATAGCAGCTGGGGTGATGAAGAATGCAACTGCTGACAATATTGCAAGTTCCGGTCTGAACTTTGAACACTTAAAAACAATATTCAGGAGAAAAGGAGAAGATGGACTGTTAAATGTTTTTACTGCAAAAAATAGTGAAGGCCAACCTCGAGTAACCAACGCAAAGAGGACTCTAGAGTCTGTGGTGCCTAAACTTGCAGCTTACTTTGAAAAAAATTGTTAAAGCTCATTTTGTATGTGCAGTATTTTCTAAAGGGTAATATGGTAAACACATAAAACATATAATGTGTTACACTTATAACATTGATGGCATTATTTGTTAAATGTCAGACCTGATTTTTTGTATGGATGGAATATGACTTAATGTTATTTTTAAAAATAGTGAAATGTTAGTGGGTGGGATATAGGCTCATATTGTTCAATTTTTTAGTGTTATTAATACTATTTTGAGCCTTGAAAAGCAGTTTTTTCACAATAGTTTAGCTAAAACATTTGGTATTAAATGTATTACTATTTTGAAACATTAATTTATGATGGAAGCAATCTAGTAATGTTTAAATTTTGATTTTTTGCTACATAAACAAATTTATTCAGATTTTTCATGTGTCGACCAGTGAGCGACAATAAATTTGAAAACTTTTTTTTTTTCAAAACTAGACGGTAAATCTTTTTGTAATTTGGTACAAAGCTTTTTATACATATTGATATCAATTTCTGGTAAATTTCAGGTCTGTCACTTTATTCAATTTTTTTTGTCGATTTTTTAAAAACGTTCATAGTTTTCTGAGAGTGGTAAAAGCTGGGGTGGGGGGGTAATGATTTTTTATTTTTTTCAAATATGTTGAATGAAATCAATATTTATGAAGTATTGTATTGTTGAGCAATATATTCTGTATGACATTAGGCCAGTATGAATGAAATTTTCTTTCAGTTTCAATAAAGAAGAATTTTTATTTATTTACTGTTGGTTGGATTTTTGAAGGTTATGGGTGGGGGTACAAAAATAACAATTACTACCTTAATAAACGGTGAAAGTTTTTATTATTTCATGTGTAAGTGTCTTACCTGATATAGAAAAGAACTAGCATGAATTTTTTTCAAATTGCAATATTGACCATTATGGGGCTCATTTTGTTAGACTTCAAGGCATGGGATAATTCTGGTAGTTGAGTAAAAAAATGACTTGACGAATTTGTCACATCACGTTCTGTTATTTAAGTGGTCCCTCATATACACTGGGAGTCCAATAAATTTTTTATGGTGTCAAACATCGAATTTAGGCAGTCCGACTCCTTATTTAACCAAATTGTTTAAGGATTTTGAATGTTTTATTATGTTAAACAGGATTTCTGCTGCTGGCATTATATTTTAATGCATCCATTTGTTTGCAAGAGCCTGAGAATTGTGCATCCAATTAGGCCCTTTAAGGGTAAACTGATGCAGGTCCTACAAAAATGTGCAACATTGTTTATCAGATGCTACAATACATAATGATCTGTCATATACAGTTCATTAGGACACAACCATTTAAATCGAGTTACATTTCTTTAAACATTTTGATTAATAACTATTTCATCACGTAGCGAAAGTAAAGTGTAAACTATGTGAGTTATACATTGTAATCTAGCTGATATTTCTTATATTTGCATCACAGAGATGTCGTACTTTTTCTTACCAGAAGCTATAAATGTGAAATATGGAAACATTTATGGTCGGCTAACACGGCAAAACTGAAAATTTCACAAGCTCGTTTAATTCAGTATGTTCTTGGACGACATTTGGGAGTACAAGCTATAGGCTTACGTTCGATTTTTCCAGGCATAACCTCAATTAAATTTGTAGTATATGTTATCCTTCAACCCAAAATAATAAAACCAAATTCAACTCCCGAATTTATCTTTTTCCAAGTTGCATTGGCATATTTGACCGTGCAAAGTCCTATTTCATAAGTTATTTTTATAGTTTATGTACGAAGAATGTAAAACAAAATGACCATCACCCAAAATAAATGCTACATGTAATATACATGTACATATGAATATCAAAATCCAAATATATGGGGAAAAACATGATAATATTGTTACACACAATAAAGTACTCATCATTTTCAAGTTCATCATTTCTAAAACATACTATATATCAATAAGTACATATATAAGCACCGCATGAAAATAGTTAAATCACATCAATTGTAGTATTTACCATTGAAGAATTCATAAAATTAAAGCGGCAGGATTTGGTGTTTGTTTGATTGGGTTTTACGTCACACGGACACAGTATAGGTCATTTGGCGATGTTCCTAATTTACTGGTGGAGTAAAGATCCCTTCCGTAAATTATTTCTGGCATGAATAGGCACCTGAGTAGAACCACCGACGGATAAGCTAGCTGGATAGCTTCCTCACATGAAATAATACAAAGTCCCTGTCGGGACTCGAACCCACATCGGTGAGGGGCAGCAAGTGGTTTGAAGTCAACGACCTTAACCACTCGGGCACGGACGCCCATGATTTGGAGTGATAAGAACAAATTTGGTTATGTATGTCGCACTCTTATCATATGGCGCGTTTTCCTAGATCTTTCGACTTTTCATATTGAGTTGAGAGAAAAAATTCAACCTGTAGACTTTCTATAATCAAGTATGCTTTTGCTTTTGTTGTTGTTGTTTGCTGTTCCTGACATAATAATAACTCAAAAGCAAAGTCGGAATGATATTAAATTATGAAATCTTAGTAACTTTGCACGATATACTGATTAGTGTTTCCAAATATCTATTATGATGGTATCCTCATTTTGATATCGTTATCATAATGTTCTACCTTACGTTAAAAAAATCAGCAGTTACATTTATATAAAAAAATACATTTGTCTAATGTAGTTCTTAAAAAGCGAAGGAAACAAAATTAAGATTCATATATTTCTTCTTTATTTCTTTCTGAACACATGCCTGGTGCCAAACATAGACAATAAATACCGGCGTTATGTTTGTAACAGCTCTGTTCGTTATATATAATGGCTTAATTTTGACTGTGTTAATAGTCATACATGTAACTGGTGTAATATCAAAGCACTGAATGCACTGATTGGGGAGGCTATGACAGAATGTTTCAGACTTCTTTTCGTTTTGCTTAAAATTTGCTGTTATTTCAATTATTACCAAAATAAGAAGATATGCACATTGCGCTATTTATCCTTACGGTTGTGTTCAACCATTCATATATATGGTTAATATGGTTGACTATTCATTTTTCTAATATTCCAGAACATTTCATTGAGGTCTACATTCGGACTGTTTATCATGCAAATTTTTGAAAAACCTAAACTGTCTATAATAAATGACATACCAGCAAGTATGACGACTGTTCATTATAAGATAACAATAATATTTTACAAACTGACGGTTTCTTTATCAAAATATTCTAGGACTGTTCATCATAAAAACTTTATGTCATTTTAATATCATTGAATGATAATAACAACTGCAAGTTATGCAACATTTTTATTGGACGTAAAAATTATACACATTTACATGTACCATAATTGAGATCAATATCTTGTCTTAATATCTTAATCAATGTCTTGTGATGGGTATTAATATTCATGCTCTACGGAGAGAAAGTTGTCTTCTCCAGAAGCAAATCTCGAATAAAATCACGTTTCAGAAAAATTATTCCCATTTTCATTACTGACAGCGTTGGATAATATGAAAGCTAAATATTTCTTGAAAAAAATACATATCTGCAAGCTTATTCAAAATTGAATCAACCTAAGTGAAAATTGGATCAGGAAGTTTTATATCTTTTTTTTTACCGCCAACACTCAACCATGCAACTTATGGTAGTTAATCGATAGATTATACATGGATTTTTAAACCTCATTAGCTTGAAATATACTTACTGCGGAAAATCTGTTGTTAACAGGGTTTGCGGTTATTATAGGGTGTTTTCCCTGTCGACCATTTCCCGCAAATAGATGAGAACATCGAAGCGTCAGTGCTATGAAGGTGTTATAAATTGGGCGTGTTTTGGGAAATTTTTGTTGAAACTTCTCCAATCCCATCCAGAGGGCGTGCACGTCGCGGAGAAGGCACACGGCAAGGTTATGGTCAAGTCATCATAAAGTACCAGAGGTGATTGGTTGACCTGTCGTGACTTACTCTAGAGGTTTGGCGCTAAAAATGCCATTTTTGTTATCGTCAGTCAGAGAGTTGATGCCTTGACAGTATTGTCGTTTCCTTTACGACCAACAAACGAAGAATGGGCTACCAGGAAGATTTTGCTTGAGAAAGACGTCCCCGATGCTATAATCTCGGACATATATGGTTATTCCGGCGCCGAGTAAATAAACTTAAAACACACACACTTTTGTTGAAAACAAAACAAAAAAACAACAACACATTTTCTGTAGTAATTTTTCAAGTGTTGTAAAATGAATACGAAATTCCTCTTATGCCGCCGTTTTTTTTATTTTTTTTTTTTATTTTTCAAAAAGACATTAATCACTTCAGCGCGCGCAACTATCGTTTTCAAATTAAAGTTTCTTTTTTAAAGCATCTTATTCTTAAATATTTTTATGTATCTCATAATCTGTATTGAAACTTTGAATTTTATTACACATGGACTATTAAATTATGATGCGTTGCCCTAGAATTGAATAAACTTTCAAATTACACAATACGGGGTCATTCATTTGATTGAAGGCTGATCTTTGCGTCTTTCTCTTAAATAATTATTTCCTTGTTAAAACATATTTGACCATATATTTCTGTCATTTAACTGTTCACTTTACTTCCGATTTTTGTTGTACGGAAACACATATGTTTCTATTTGTGTTTTCTAATAAATTCGAATCTATAATCAGTTTAATGGGATCACCACCTGTACTACTATTAGGTACCTTGGTCATGTTTTTTACCCCAAATATTTGAATTTTTCTATTGGGATTAAAATGAGCGTAGTTAACTTAACAACTGGTTGAATAAATCCCTGACCTGTCAAATTCTAATTATGAGATTAGTGGGTATATAAGACTTTCAAAATATTCCTAAACAAAAGAGCACATGTTTAAATTTATTCCTATACAAATAAAAGATCAGAGTAGGAAACTGTCAATTGCCAGACATATTTCTAAAAGATACTTTTATGTTAAAAGTTTGATTAATGAATAATGTAAGATGAAAATATATAAGTATTGCTTTTTTATTTTGCTAAATTTAAATGTAAAATGTAATCTTGTGCTGAAATTTTGTCGGAGGGTCCTTACGGGTTTTGTAGTAAAATAGATTTTTTAATTAATGGTTCAAGAATATAATGTTTTCAAATTATATGTTCATCACCATCAGTGAATTTTTAGTTAAATGTATGCAAAATATTTACTAACAGCTATATGATATAGCGGTTTATGAGCGTTTTCCGCGTACATCCTCCTAGGGTGTACTAATAAGTTAGTTTTCCATTGTTATCACGCAATCATGATCTGATGTAAGCGACAGTTTACAATTATTTGTCTTTAAAAATAATTAAGGACTATTAATGGCTTATAACAACAAAAGAACATGCATGATATTGAGAATACGGTGTTGCAACGTTCTAGTTAATGACCCGTCATAGACAGTTGGTCGCTGCGTAGTAATTGGGAAAATTGTTATCAAAAAATAAAAAGAATATTTGCCCCAAATTAAAGCATTTAGATCTACTTATAAATTTTTTCATTTATGCTTTTTGTTAAAAAATATTGATAAAGTTTATTTATATAGAAGGGTTTTCATACTAGAACTATTATGACCAACGTAATACGACTGCCTAAACCTGAATTACCGCGGCAGTATGACGTCACGGAGTAGTGATTTTTGAAAAAATAAACAAAAATGTTTCAGATAATTATTATCTTTACAAAATTGCAGATATGAAAATTAAAGAATGAAAGTATTTTCATATTGTAAATGTCTGTGGTGAGTGATGAGTCAGCTTTAAAAAAAATCAAGGTACTATTTTTTTACCTGATTACCGCGGCAGTAAGATTTGACGAATGGTATACACATTGGGGAGGCATAGGCCTCCCCCAAAAAAAATTATGCAATAAAACTTGGGTTTGATATGCCTAGAATAATTACATTGGGGGAAAGCAATTCATATCAAACGATAATTTATGATTTATAAGGGGCTGTATTGAACCCGCCCTTCTCCAAAACAAACTGTGGTATTAAACCCAATTTAATATTTTTGAAATTGTTGCATCGTTCTATTTATTCACCGTTAAAAATAGATGTTCAAATTGATGTGAACCCAACGACCGTTCTTAATCTGTGAATTTAACGTTATTCCCTTTAAGTCAAGGTGATAACGGTCCGTGGCAATTCCCAAATAACTAACGAACAAATATCTAAAGAATACACCAAATTGAGTTAAAGGGCTGAACTTGAAGCAAGTTAGGCCCTTTGATTGTTACGCCAATGATTTGTCGGATTTTTTCCCTGGTGGCGTTTTTCGTGTTTGCTGCAGAACATTCGCGAGCCAAGACTTACACACTGGCAATCCGGTGGCTGTGGAAATTTTCCGTTGAAAGGGTTAAAAAAAATTAATTTAAAATTTAGATAATTTCAATTTAAAATTGAAAAAAATGTAGAAAAACCGTTTTATTTGTGAATCATAAAATTGTCCCCTTTTTCTTTTAATTTTTAATATTATATGGAATTAAAACAAATTTTTTACATATTTCCCCCTAAATTTGAACGTTAAAAAAAGGGAAAAAATAATTGATAAAAAATTTTCATTTTAAAGGGGTATAAATTTATAAACTGATGAATTATTTTAATTAAAAAACCCATTTAAAAGCTCCATTATTATATGGTTGATTTCCGAAATATCTGTAACATAGTCATTTATTAGAATGTCTCTGTTATTTAATACAGATGAATAATGTACGTAAACAGAATAAAATGTTCCGGAACAAAATATAATTTAGGTATTTTAAAAAGGTTTTATCTGTTTAGCAATGATTTTTTGCGCACGCGTCATTCGCTTATAAAGCAATAAATTTCCAATTATTTTCTCATTCAAGCATTTTCAAGTTTTTAAAAAAGAAAATCTTCGATCATGGTTCTTGGTCAAAATTTAATTTTGTCATTTGAAATTATTGATGTAGTAATTTTGGGAATAAATAATGACGTGATAAGTATGAATAACAATTCCATCCCCTTCTTTTAAGTGCGTGCAAAATATCCATGTTTCAGTATAGTGCTTTACAAAAACAATGCTTATTTCTTTTTATAGGTGCCCCTGGAATGAAGGTGTACGATGTAAAATATAGTTTTAAAGGAAATAAACACCAAGGACCATTTCACCAAGGAGGTTAATCTTATTTGAATATCCAATACATGATAAATAAAAGTTGTTAAACTTGGTCGTTTAATTAGATTTTCATGGCGGTTGGTCAAAATGTAATTTTCTTTGATATAGTGTACATGCACGTCATGTTTATAAGCATGTGATCTGAGGAGTACAATAACGTGTTTGCTTCTTTGAAAAGAAACATGCAAGAAGTCTTTTTGCAGCTGTTTAAGATTTTTTTAATTGTTCAAATTACAGTAAAGAATTTTTGATCGGTCGAACTGCATCTGTGAACAATTGCAATATATCTGTAATTTTCGTCAGTTTCCGGAAAATCTCTTAATTAGGAATAATCAGCGAGATGTTCCGATGTTAGAGGAGCAACAAAATTTCATAACATAGTATTTTGTAGCTCTATTGCTTAGCTGTTACTATATTTTTCGAAACATTAAATTGTATACTATTCAGATTTAAAGGGTGACAAACGGAAAGAGCCATTTATTGTAAAGTAAATTATATTTTTCGACTTTTCCTTTACCGATTTAAGTCGTATTTAGAAGCTGACTATGCGCAAAACAATATTGTAGATTGGTTGTAATGATTTTAGCCATTAATTAAGTAAGATTTATTAACTTCAATTTGATAACCAAAGAATGGATGCCACCAGCAATCATCCTCAACACTGTGGGGAGGTCTGATTACCTCTCCGATGATGACTTTCACTTATAAGATTGATGTATGTGCTTTTCCTCATGTTGGTAATATGCAATAGAAAATACTTATCTTGCTTCATACATACTTTATCGGTATTTAACTTTAAAATTATTTTCAAAATCACCGAGTGAACTTCAAAGTCTTAAGTTTTGTAATACAAAACATATCAAAGGCCAGTCTAAGTAATAAAATCAACCAAAATAGTTCTAATTTAAATCTGGCATTGCGGAAAGACTTGAAAAATATCTATCTATTGTCGCTCATTTATTGAGAGAGGAACCCATGTGGTCAGCAGGAGAAATACCAGTCCTTTCTGCTGTTATGGAGGTCACGTTTGACATTCCTCAACATATTGTTGACTTCATTATTGCCTTAAAGTCAGTCCAAACAGATACGTTACTCTACAGTCTGATCATCTCTAAATAACGCTATGCACTTATATAAGAAATAATTATTAGATTGCATTACTCCACCGCCTAAAAATTAGCAGTGAAAGACGATTTTAAATGCATTTACTGACTTTTTTTACTGTTCTCGAATCAATTATTTCAATCATTTTGAAGATTAAAGATTAAATTTGTTTAGAATTAATAATTAAATAAAATCTGAAGTCATATTATAATTCTAATCATGCACTTCCGAATATTCTACAATTTGTCGCAACATAACTCACTGAATGATTTTTCAGCTGATGGTCGCTGGTACCATAGAAATCACAAAACGGCATACAACGGGAAAGAAAAGATCAAGTATACAATTACTGCTGAAATTGATGGAAAAACTGTAGTATCCAAAGGCAAAATTCACCCAGGTTAATTTTACACCATTTGTTATTACATATCTTTTTTAGATAAATATGTTACTGCCGATAAATGTATACCCGCATAATTGTGTACTAGTATTTTGGTATAAAACATTTTTTTATTTATTTCAAAATAATACTCATTTTGTACAGTGTACTATTTCCATGAAAATAAAAGTAGAATGAACTTCGAAGATTGTGAAAATGTCAATTTTCTTAGTATATAGTATATTCCGCTGTTATTAATGTAAACATAAAAAATTATATCAAATACAGCTTTAATTTCCTTTTGATAAACAATTAATCTATGAGAACATTTGTCCTCTGGGTTGTATTAATCTAAAGAAAATTGCCGTTTTTGTAGAAGAAAGAAGCGTTGCCTTTGCTCCACCTAAAATAGTCAAAAGATGTTCGTCAGTTTTCCGAGATGATTTTAATGGAGCATTTAATCCAAACGGCTGGAACTATGAAGTGTCTATGTATGGTGGA
Organism: Ruditapes philippinarum; assembly: GCF_026571515.1. NCBI lineage: Eukaryota > Metazoa > Mollusca > Bivalvia > Venerida > Veneridae > Ruditapes > Ruditapes philippinarum. Next base: position 764,814 of record NW_026861084.1, read on the forward strand.
TATGTAAGGACATTATCATTATATAATAATACTTCACTCTTAACTTCATATGTAATGAAGAGAACATTTGACCATTCATATCAATAAAAAGCAAAACTTAAACTGAGACAGCCAATACGATAAAAGTTATTGATAATTTATATTTAAAATACTTTCGTTTGTTTTGTCGGGTAATTTTCCTAAGAGAAATTTAACCGTCCATTATAATATAGGAGGCTAGAGAAGGTGTTACTTTTTTATTTTATTCAGAAACTTAAGGAGTTATTCTAAAATTTTCTGTTTGAAACTTGTTACACATATATTTTCAGAATTGGGAAGTACAGGCTTACGTTCCTGATGCCAAAAATATTTTTACAAGAAACGGACATCTTTTCATTAAACCCGTAAGTGATCCCTTTTTTCAACACATTTTAAAAGCCTTGTGAGATGTAATACATACGGAATATTATGCTGTAGTAGCTATCTGAGGCTTTGTATTTTTCTACGAGCAGCGGTGGAAAATTGATATCAGTTGTCAAGAAATAAATTCATGACTGACGGATGAATACGCAATTCTTGCAAACTTGCCACGCCTTTAATAATTTTGGTTCCCATTTCCAAATGCAACGTTATACAAAGCTATGATCGGAACCAACGTCAAATATTGTCCGGCTCTTCCATATATGGTACCGTATTTGTCACTAACATAATACGGAAATTTCTATCCGTTGAAGCGTATTTGCGCTTCAATATTTGTGTGTATTTTAGGGAGAAAATTTATAGGTATATAATAAAAGGCAGTGTATACTGTTTATCCGCATCGTCTTGTTCATCATCATTATTAGTTTTTTTTTTCAAAATATTATCTAGCTCTGTATTCATCAAATTATCGTTTATGTAAACACTAATTCCTTACAAAAACAGGTATACAGTAATGTGATATATATAATTTCTTTCGTTTGAGCAGACGAATTAGAAAGAAATTATTTTCCCTTCAATCGTGTAAAGTCTCCGATAGGGGTCGCGATTAGCGCACGAAGTTTTCGTGCGTAACGGTAGTCAAGTTATGTGTCAGTTCAGCTTTGGGTTACTGACCATTCTACACGTCGATTATTTTCTTTCTTTTTTTTTTTTTCAGTATAGCGACCCAAGTGCTTTCCGCAATTAAATATGAAATTATGAAATGATAATTGTGTTTGTTTGTTTCTTCTTAGTTAAGGAGACGATATAAGGTTTAAGGGAAAAATAGTGCTTTACAGAGCACGCGTGTCTATTTATCTTGTCTTCTTGAACAGGTGTATTTTGTGTGTACGTGCACATGTCTTAAGGAGATCTACATTTATTTGAATCTGACAAAGATGTTAACACAATTTATCCTATACGTTAGGCATAAAATGACTCTTCGTGAATGGCACATGTATCAAGACAAAGGGAACACATTTATGTTGGCAATAATACCCATACGTAGAGCTAGAAAATGGTCTTTTTTCTACCGATCATCATAAAAGGTTTTGTAAATATTTCAGACTCTGACAATAGACGATCCTAGGTTCACTTCACTTACAAGTGACGTCATGGATTTGAAAGGTATATGGCAGTATTATCAGTAATAAGTATTTTACATAATACCATTATGAAAAGTCATGATAAATGTCCAAATAGCCGTACTCAATTTTTAATGTGACTTTTACAGTGTATAGTTGTATGCTATAAGTATTTGTTTACTGGCGTTCTGTCGAATAATTATTTATACATGTACGTATTGTAGTCTTAGATAGATATGTTTGCTTCGTTTCAAGAAAACTTGCTCAAGTAAAAAAAAAACGAAATGAAAAAATAAGTCACAGACAATATGGATGTTACACTGACTGCCAATACAGAGCGGAATATCTAGCTCGAGAGTAACTGTTAACGGCGGTATCAAGGCTCTGCTTATGTTTCTCTAAACAGTTACCCGAGATATATATATATAGATGCTCCGGTCTGAGACAGCCTGTGTTTGATCCTTATTTGATAATATCACACTGGCCATAGCTTTCGCAGAAGCGGTGGGTCTACCGGTGCGGCGATGGAGAATTCGTCGCAGAAGCGGTGGAAAAACATGGCTGTCGGATAGTTTTTTGCTGGTGTCGGTAAGTTTATGACTTATTTGTACGTTATGTTTTTATGTTTAACTGATAACACCTAGTGAGACTGGAGCCCACATATGTACTCTTCCAACTTATTACACGCATGGGGTGCAAATCATGACCAGTTATGCAAACACTTCTGTACAGTTTGACGGAGGGGACGCCACTTTTGCCTAATTTTGTTTATAACACTATAAATGTACTCAAAACTACCCCTAGATACACTGGCATCGCATTCGTATGTATGATAATTACACAAAACAACCATATTTTGGAACTTTTGGAAATTGATATTACCATTTTAATAAAAGAATTGACAAAATATTGATAACAACGCAGACGGCGGTGGATTCGGTTGCAAAGCAGTGCGGTGGTCCCGATATCATTTATGTCTTTTTTTAACGTTAAAGTCACAGACACTTAGGAGTTGAGCTCCAAACACCTAAAAATACAAATGAAATATATATTTGTTAATCCTAACACATATAGTTGTTATATATATCAATGAAAGTAAATATACGCTTTTTTGCATCATGTACATTATAAATATGTTTTTATAAAACAATCCCTGTTTAAGATACTAGTTTAAAATATTGGGGTTTATGTTAGCTACATTTATCACACACCCGTGCCGATTTTGCGACTTTCCTTAGCGTCATTAGCGTTATGCTAACATAGTGTAAAGACGCGCTTAATGTTAGCGTTATACTATAGGCGCGTCAATGAAAACTGACTCTTATTTCACTTTAAACGGTCTCTATTTTGGGTATGTGATAAATAGAATATTAAATTCGTGTAAGTTCATTACTGAATTTATTGCACTCGTTGAATAAATTAATATCATGCTCGTCAGAGGCTCGCATAATATAATTTTATTCAACTCTTGCAATAAATTCAGTATTGAACTTACACTTATTCAATGTCCTCTATGTATGGGTTGTCTAAAAATTAATTATAATGTATATTTCTATTTTCAATCTATGCATCATGTACCTTATCAATATGTTTTTATAAAACAATCCTTATTTTTGATTCTAGTTTAAAATATTGGGATGTATGTTAACTTTGTAGTGCTTTAATGGTAATTTTAACTTATAAATTGAATTAAAAAATACCTAAAGTTTGTATTTTCTTTACAAACTATGCATTCATTTAAGTTATAAAATGTCTTGATAAATTAAATCCTAGTTTGGACACTAGTTCAACATATTGAAGTATATGTTAACTATGTATCGCTGAAATGTTAATTATAGCTTAAACTCGTATATTGAATTTAATTTATCAATTTAACAAATCAAAATGTTTTTGTAGTTTAACACACAAGAGTCATCATTAACTATGTATTACTAACACATTGGTCATAAATTTATTTTGAACTTTATTTTTACTTATGAACAGTTGTGATAACATTTTAATACATTGATAAGATGAGATGAGATGAGATAAGATCTGTTGATAGTGACACTAATTTTAGCTTTACTGAGTATTGCTTTATCTATTTTTTTATTTAATTTTATTTCATTTTTTTAATATAACTTAGCATGTTAACATTAAATTATATCAAATTTTTATTTAACATGTACAAAGCTATAAATAGGCTGCATGTAATATAAAAAATTATAGAATGCATTTTGAAATAAAATATTACAAAATACCTGACAAAAAAGGTAGACGAAAATGTTGTTTATTGGCCTATGAGCGAATTGCACATGCACGCGTTCAAATTATCGTATATTTTTGTTTGTAAATTGTAATTGTAATCTTTAAGTCACAATTTAAATTGTCGCTCTTTCGTTTTCGTTGCTTTTCACGGTCTGTCGTTCCTCCTTTGGTTGGACAGTTTGGTCGTTTTTGTTGTCCAACTTTGTGTCATCTATTATAACGTTTGCTACAATATTTTTCTATATGAAAGCGTATTTGAAGTTTCTGGTTAATCTTTTGATTATATCATAATCTATTTCTAGACAATAAAGACGTCTGGCTCTGCCAGACATTATCAATCAAATTTCTATGTTTGTATTTTAACTCTACTGAGGATGACACAAATTAACAAGGAGGAACATGTACCGTGGTAAAAGTAAAACATAAATACATTTTCAAACTTTTCATGAAAATAAACATGAATATTGAGGCGTGCTGCTTTAAAATCCTAATAATTATATATTTATTAATTCCAGCCTATATACTTATCATATATTTCAATAAAACTTACATATATGCTGTTTTGAAGAAAAAGTAAATATTTATACGTCAAAAATATACACAAGATAAAAAAAAATGTGTTAGAAAAAATTCGCACATCCTCCAAATCACCTTGCAATTGATTCTATTTCCAATATTTTCACATTATCATTTTGTCAACAGGCGACACGAGTCATCCATTAAACATATATTACTGGTACTTATTATATATTTTCATCATATTTTTCTTTTTCAACAATATCAAACTTCATCTTCAATATACAAACACACTATGTGACAAAATGTAAACTATCGCCGTTTTATTTATTTACAAAATATTTCAACAAATTCAAGCGTTGCACTCAGCTCTGTCGTATTTAAATGCGGTGCGCTATGAATGTGAGAACCCGCATTATCCCGAATGACTCCGATTATAGCAAGGCTGGTTCAAAGCGCATTTATATACAGCATATCTGAAAGTCATTTTGTTTTCAAAAAAGCGTATATTTACTTTCATTGATATATATAACAACTATATGTGTTAGGATTAACAAATATATATTTCATTTGTATTTTTAGGCGTTTGGAGCTCAACTCCTAAGTGTCTGTGACTTTAACTTTAAAAAAAGACATAAATGATATCGGGCCCTTCGCACTGCGTTGCAATCGAATCCACCGCCGTCTGCGTTGTAATCATTTTTTGTAAATTCTTATATGAAAATGGTAATATCAATTTCCAAAAGTTCCAAAATATGGTTGTTTTGTGTAATTATCATACATACGATGCGATGCCAGTGTATCTAGGGGTAGTTTTGAGTACATTTGTAGTGTTATAAACAAAATTAGGCAAAAGTGGCGTCCCCTCGTCAAACTGTACAGAAGTGTTTGCATAACTGGTCATGGTTTGCACCCCATGCGTGTAATAAGTTGGAAGAGTACATATGTGGGCTCCAGTCTCACTAGGTGTTATCAGTTAAACATAAAAAACATAACGTACAAATAAGTCATAAACTTACCGACACCAGCAAAAAACTATCCGACAGCCATGTTTTTCCACCGCTTCTGCGACGAAATCTCCATCGCCGCACCGGTAGACCCACCGCTTCTGCGAAAGCTATGGCCATACTTAATACATAATGATCATAATGATCTTACAAGGGGAAGAAAAACAGGGTTTTCTTGAACCGGTGTAAACAGTAGATATAATCATGATTCACGTGCAAGAAATTCGGTTTAATTGAAAGTATATCTAAGTGGAAGCAATCGTTGAGGCTGAAATAACAAAGGGGCTTCGAGTTTGTGGTTGGCACCTTTTCAACATAAATAACAGCTGTCATTTGACTTTAGCTATGTACGGATATTGTACCAATGCCGACAGATATGGCTGTCTGAGAGAGGGAAAATACGGAACGTTGCCACCAGTCATGTCCGGAAAAATCAAGTCAAAAAGTGCCATCAGATTTGGTTCTGTCGAGGTCAGAGCTAGAGTACCAAGAGGAGATTGGATTTGGCCAGGTATTTGAAGTTTCATTATGTTCTGTTATAAGGGTTAAAGACAGATCTTTCACTTAAATAAAACTGACAGTGTGTAAATATGGTATTCATTTGGTTAACACATATACAAAACTAATACTTATTATATGATACGAATTATCAACATATTTACTTTGTCATAGGACAAAAATTGCAGTGCATTACTTAACATTTCACTGTCATTAATATTGTTCCATTTATTATCTGGAACGAGAAATACACAACCTGACAAGGACTGACACTATAAATGGGTTTAGTTCTTATCAGTTGAATATGAGACAATTGTCACTCGGAGTTGACTTCGTCGCGTTATTTAACCTTACAATCAAGTCTGTTATAAATCGTCACGAAAAGGAAACATGTTAGTACAAGGTTATAGAACTGTATCATATAATGAGATCGTATCATAGTTTGGGGACATTTCTGTTGAAAATGTGTATACATATACACGCACAATGCGTTAACTGGAGTGCAGGTATAAGTTATACGCACTCAAGAGAATACCCATTGATTGTCTCATTTTTGCTGGGGTTTACTTATTGTGACGGCAGAGGAAGGAAAGGCGGTAGAAATATCATATTCAAATGCTTGTTCATTGGTTACTTTTTTTCTGGGGTTTCATATTGTGGCAACAGGGAACGTGTTTTTATGTTTGACTATGATACAAAAGAGAAATAACATAGAAACAGTCGGCAATCTGAATAATACTCAGGGGCTACGCCCCCCCCCCCCCCCTCGTACAAATTAGATAGCCTCGTGATTCGATACTCTTTCTATTACTAAAGAGTACTCGACAACAATTTATTTGTAAAAAATGTGATCGGTACATGTTTAGGTAATTTACAAATGCATGTAATATGCATGTTTTTAAAATGCAGTTCAAAACACCGTCCGGATAGCTCAATGGGTAGAGCGTTGGACTGAATCGGGCGATGCAGGCTCAACTTGTTTTACTTATAATAAAAATTATATAATCAGTTCAACAAAAACAAACGCTTTTCTTAATCTTTCGACGTTTAGTCTTCTTCAGAAAAAAATGACGTTTATAAAATAATAAATGACAAATGACGCAACGTCCGTTTAACTATACGCTAAACAGAACGTGACGTTAACACGGGAATAAAAACTTTGTCCAATAAATACAGAATCTTTCATGAATATAAATACAGCATTATACAATAAATTACACATATAATATGGATCTGCACATGTGATACAAAAATTCTCATAATTAATAATACTAAAAAACCTTGAAATGAGCAAAAACATACTACATGTATACGTATACCGGCTCAATAATGACAAAGTTATATATTGTACAAAACTTTGCATTCATACCATGAGGAGATAATGTCTTAAGCTTATTTTTTTTTTTTTTTTTTTTTTTTTTATAATTAACTTTGACATAAATGTATAGTAAGATATCAGATTACATTTTCGTAGGCATTGTATTAGTTTTCCCAAATGTTTTATGTCAGATTATCTTAATTTGAGCAAAGAGTTCACATATATCCAATTTATTTCTTTACTTATTTGAGATACTAGTATCATGATTTGGTAAATGTACATTTGTCCAGTATCATACTCGATAGTTGACATTTCAATTATTCCGACAAATTTGTACCGTATACATTATCTTATAGATATGATAGTTCAGTGTTAAAAGTACATGTATTTACTAATTGACCAGTGTATTGTAGCTATTTGGATGTTGCCAAGGGATAGTCATTATGGTGGATGGCCAAGATCAGGGGAGATCGACATCATGGAGAGCAGAGGTACCTGATATGTTTATTAAGATAACTCATGCTTTACATAACTTGTATGCATTTTGTTGTTTTTTGAGGTTTTACTTGTTCATCGTTAATTTCTAAAGATTTGAAGAAGAAATTTAATACGAGGCAGTATACATGTATAGTCTGGTAACAGAGCATATGTTGTAAATAAACCTAATTTGAACAAGTGGCATTATCACCACAAATTGAATTCTGTTCCCATGATACCAATCTGGTAAGACTGCACATATATGTGTAGACTTGCCTTGCTCTAAACATTTAACATAGATGTGTTGTTTTTTCATGTAGTGATCACAGGGTAAATATGATCAATAATATTCCTTTTACTTATATTGATATTAATCAATCCTCACTTGCCTTTCTGTTTTAAACTACATTAGTACATACGCATATTTTTGCTAACCATGGTTGTTATGCAGAAATAAACAAGAACATTTTTTATATATATTTACGATATTTTGCTATTGCTATTGCTACTTCTCCAGAAATCGTTGGCTACTTCATTATCAAGGTCACGGAAAAAGGTGTGCAATTTACGTGGGTTTTACCCTACATTAATTTTGTTTCAACTTACCACAGGGAACACACAGGCTATTGATGGAAACAATGTCAACCATGGCGTTGGTGAGGTAGGAGCTACGATGCACTGGGGACCTGATGCAGGGCAAAACAAGTTTTACCTTACACACGGGGATGTGTAAGTTGGATATTAATTTGCTCTTCTTAACTTTTTAGCACTAGAACTGTTAGATTGATAATAGCGATCATTTTAAAAATAAAAAAGACAGATATATATTTACGACTAGATCTCAACATTTTGTTACCGATGTCTAATGTTAAGATTTAAGGAAACATGCTGTTAAAGTTTTGTAGTCTTAACTAATGTATTACTTTTTGACAATTTTGATCTTCTTTTTTTCATTTAGACACGGTGACTGGAGCCATTCTATGCATACTTACAAACTGGATTGGGATGTTAATCATATTCAGTAAGTATAAACTAAGTGATTTATGCACAGATTGTCGTCATCCGAAATTATCTGCATTGACTTGGTGAACGCGTTACCGTAATATATCCAATATTTTAGTTCACCTGAGCTTTACCACTCTATGCAGGTTAACTCCTTGTAAAGAGCCTTTAGGTCACCATTTTGCTTTTATATTCGTCAAAATTTGTTAAAAATGCTTATATTAATGTTTGAAAGTTGGACATCTTTTGTAAAAGAACTAGGTCATCAGATTCAATCAAGAAAACAACATGTTTACATTCTAATAGAAGATCATAATTTATCAAAGTCTGTAGTAAGTTTTAAATGTATAGATTTTACCTTCAAAACTGGATGAGGAAAAGCGACCGAAGATTTTTAGTTATAGTCCTCGGATTTTACCTTTAACAAGACAGCTATATGTCTTACACTGCTGGATCATTTGAATTATATGTAGAAATTTTCAATTATCAACTGTACAAAATAAGTTTCTACACTTTTGTTTTACCATCATCAGTTAGACAATTCGAAGAATAGGGACAGCTATTGTTCCCACACCTACATCGGTATCTCCGACAACACAATTTGGTTAAGGTTTTGCGCGCAAGTTGGTATCTCTTAAACTACTGAAGGGAACGGGTTTAAACTTAACACATTTGTTCACAGCTATTGTCTAGCATGATTGGCACATGTTTCATTACTCTGAGCTCAGAGCTACTTTATACGGAGTAATGCCCATTTTCTTACTGTGAAGTACTGGGTATAGTCTAGGGCACTGTCATAGAAAAAACTCTGTTTTTTCCTATTCTAGTATATCGGTTGACGGTCGCACTATGATGGATGTTCCAATAACACAAAGTTTCTGGCAGAAAGGTGGATTCGGTGGTAATAATATCTGGGGAAGTGGTACAAAGGCAGCACCTTTTGATCAACCGGTAAATTGACTAAATTATTATATCATAAACCGTTGCAAGCCAGACATACGATTTGTATTTTTAACTTTCTTTTTTTAAAAAGTGTGAGCTTTTGCTACAGTTATATGTTGTTGTTCACGTTGACGTTGCTGTTTGCAATGCCGTATCCTTCCGAAAACTTCAACGTTGGTCATATTTCTTTTGTTTTGCAATGGATTGCATATATACTTGGACAAAAACCCTTTGGGTAAAGTCTTCAAGTTGTATGAATAAGTTCTGTAAACCATTTACTACAAGGTCTACCCTGATGGTCTTGCTCTTGAAAATTAAAAAAATCTTGCTTGGTCGCCGCTTAGCGGTGGCTCATGACTACATGATGTACTCGTACAATGTTATTACTTTTCCTCACTTTTAACTTATCTTAATATTGAACTTTTTTCTTAATTTCATTTATTAATTTCGTTTGCACCAAACCATGTCAAATTATTTTCATATCTTACCGTTACGATTTCGATTTGGCGACTGAAGACTGTCGTACATTGAACTTAAACTACCAAATAATGTCAACCTAAAATAGATCTTTTATTTTTCCGAATAGCCCATTTCACCAGCCTTTCGTAATTTATCGGAAACATTTGTAGACACGCATCACGTGGGAGGTAAAGTGCTAATATGTTTGACCAATGAAATACTGGTTCTCGAGTGTACATGTATTGTTTATATTTACGACAATGGCGGGTGATTCAGCGGCTGACGAGCGAGTGTTTATTGAATTAAAAGATGCTTATTCTTCTGGAAAACTCTCACAAACACTTTCATTTTGGTGTACGGACATAATCCCCTTCAGTCAAAATCCCTACTTTCATTTTTTAAACTGCTTTCTGATGTCAAATTTAAACATTTCATTATCAGAATCCAATGGATTATCTTCCGCATCGGTCTCAAATGCTGACGATTTCTGATTGGCTTATATTTAAATATTCTCGGGGAATACCTCGACACTACAACGTGGCGACCGGGAAGTAAAGCAAGTCTTATCTAGCCGCATATATGTGACATGCAGGACAGGTGTAAAGTCGATATCGACTCGTTATCGTGGCGTTAGGTAAAGGAGGAAGTTTAAACTGATGTATTATCGTCAATGAGTTAACTATGCCGTATAACGGCATATTTCTCGAAATATTTCAACTTTGTGGTAAGAATCCGCCATGTAAATTTCCTTTGTTTATTTTTATGTTACTATTATTAGTAATAGATTGTACATGCATCCACCAGCATTTGATTGGTCAGTTGATTATATGCTCGGAATCTGATCGTAGCACTTCGCTAATTTACGTGAGAAATCGTAGTGAAATGGGCTATACTTTTGCCATATACGAGCACTTGTCTTGCATTGCAGTTTTACTTGATTCTAAATGTTGCTATTGCTGGAACAAACGGATTCTTCCCTGACAACTGGAGATATAATTCACCGAAACCATGGAATAACAATTCACCAACCGAACCTAAGGACTTCTGGGACCATAGAGCTGACTGGCTACCATCATGGCATGGAGACGATGTTGCCATGGAAATCGATTATATTGACATGCAACAATGTTAAATGTAATGTAACTATGTAAAATTACTAGAATAAAATAAGTTTTTTGATGAATATTTAAAATTCTCAGGTACTTATCTTATACATGGTGGCGTAAAATAAAAGACCATCATATAAGGGTTTTTTTATTTTGTAATACAAATGAGTGCTTGTGAATATCTAACTAGACCACATCATTGATTATGGAGAAAATAGTAATTGATGTGAAACACTTCAGCACCACTACATGTTTTATAGTTTGTTCAATGCTTACATGTACATAGAAAACTGGCCTAATTAGTCCCAATAACACTCTATTATAGAACATTTAGTGGTGTGAATTGTTAGAACTTCCTGAAAAGAAATCAATGAATTAACAATGTTCCTCATTTAACTATCATTACTCATGACTCCGTCAGTTAAGGCATCTGGTTCAGACTAACATTACCACTTGCAAGGTTTTTCAACAAACTTCTATTAACATATGTAGTTCCCTCTCCCTGGAAACTTGCCAATGTATGTTTAACTTATTAAAAGTATAATCCTTCCAAAACATGTAACTGCAGACCTTTATCTCTCCTTAGCTATTTCGGAAAAGTTATTGTAAGATGTATCCATTAATACTTGTATAACTACTGTATGTAATTTCCAATAATTTTCTTAAACCATTTAAATTTTGGTTTCATTACAAGGCATTCAACAATATATCATCTAACCGTTCACAACAGCCCCAGATGAAACAAAACTTGTTTTCATTTTGTGATATACTCCACGCTTTCGATATTCTTTAGTTGGCATCAAGGACTCCTATACAAACTTTCTTCTATCGGCGTACAAAAGTTTCTTCTTCAGTGGTTCTCTTAGAATCGTGCTATAAGAAAACAAGGGGTCATTGCATCAAATACTTCTGTAACTTTTAAATATCAATACTCGAGTCCTTAGAGGTCTTTCTAAGGCTTTCTAGTATACATTAATGACAGGATTTCTAATATTCAAGAAAATATTCGACTATATGCTGACAAAAGAAATACATTATCTTCAAAACAGGATGAGTGGTCAGTAAGAAGTTTTGACGTTGAGATTTAACGTATGTCTGACGCTATATTCAAGAATGTCAAGAAAATCGCAATACCTAGTATATGTTTACAGAGCGAGCACCTTTTACTTCATACAGTACTCATATAAGCACTTGCAAAATGGGAAGATTTCAATGAATTTCTGCTTTTAGTCCTGAATGAAACCTATGGTCATGCTCAAATTAGTTAAAACCGATGGAAAAGTACCATAACATTTTGCAATCATTGGTGAACATGTTACATAAGAATTATATGTCACGGGAAAGAAAAAATGCAAAATGGGATGCCTGTAGTCAAGCCATCATGAAAAGTGTATTGTTAATAAGGACACGTATCAAACATTTTGCAGTATCTCTGAAATTAAAGACTGTAAAAAACTTTGAGTGTGCTGAAATTCTCAAAGACAATTTGTGTATGTTCTAAAAAATGGCTTTGATTTAAAGTGTATCCCTTCCAGAGGCGATACTAGTACTTTGAAAAAAAAACAACAACAAAAACAACAATTCACTAAACTGATGCCATTTTATATGACCTGTCCTGATTTATGTAAGAGGAATACGACCAGGCTTGCACATAACACAGTTTAATGTCATAATTTGGATAGAGATAAGACTATATATCAGATCCATACAATAAGTACAGACATTTCAATTTGAAGTTAGTATCACGACTGAACTGATTGCAATTAGAGTCATCGGATAGAAAGAATGTTTGCCGTTGTTTTGTGTAGTTTGCTGGTAGCGGCCGCTCTCTCGGCTGAAATACCAACACCAAAGTTGAATCACCTGGCTTCAGGAGATGTTGAAATATCTGTGGAAGGTAATAACAACCGACAGTTAGAGGTTTTTAATCAATAGCTCGTTTAGCTTAGCAGAGCATAGCTCATTTCTGTGTCTTCTACATATTTACATAGATTTAAACTGTCATGACAACCAAAGTGATCGCGATCAAGTAAACTCGTCTATGGTAAATTTAAGAGAAGTAAATAAAAAAAAATGGATTATATGATGAACGTATAGCTCTTAAATAAATATAATTGACAGTGTTTATTATAGGTGTAGTGTACCTTGGATTTTACTTATCGAAAAGTGAATGTAGGTGGTGGTATCCATTACGATAAAATGTTATAAAGGTCACGATAAAGTACGATTGCAAGCGTTATGTTTCGATTCTTTACACTAACTTATAGACTTTAAATTAACTAATTTAAGTCTTATTTAGGTAAGTATTTTGAAAGAATAAACTAAAGATAAAGTTTTAAAATCCAAGATGTACGTAAGACCCTAATAGACAAATGCATGCTACTAAAATATATTTTATGCTTCAACAACAACAAAAAAGCGTAGGAAGTAAAGAAAAGAGTACAAAGAAAATTCGCACGTAATGATAATTGATATTATTCATGCAATAAGCAAAATCATCCGTTGCTAACGATTTATCTATAATGATATCTTTTAAACAAGTGAAGAGAATTAGTTGTCTATTTACAGAGTGTATTTTAACACAAGAAAGGACTGCCGTAAATATATACTACATGTATATTTTTTGATTTGGAGATAAAATAAAACACAGATATAAAAAACGTAGTTACTGTAAATTGTGTACATTTGTAAGTTTTATGGTTATTTTTATAGATAAGAACATGGGTTGCTATATGTTTTATTGGAATTCATAGTCACTTTACGTCAATTAATACTTGGATGTTTTAAAAATTGTAAATTGGTAGCATGTTAACCAAATCAATCAAACGGGCAGAACACATGGAATAACAGGCGATTTTTTTGCGTTCCAACGGACATATAAAGTTATGCAAGTGGATGTGATTTTATATCGTAGTGTTGGATTTCTTTGATTCTGATTTGGTATATATTCATTTTAATTCATTCTTATTCATTTACTTAAATTGCATGAAGGCATATTATTGGATAAACGATAATGTTGCAGTGTTCATGTAGTAAACACCTAAATAATGAAACGAAGCAGTCATTCTTTTCATAGTATTTTGAAGGGTTAAATCATGTTAAGCTTTGTAAATTTTTGTTAATGCATATCTGAAATTAGTTTTGTGAACCATTGGATGATAGTAACTCTATTCGTTAAACTTTTGAAAACATCAATTTTGCATGAATTTGTTCATGGTTAGATAGTTATTTTTTCATTTGACAAGAGCGTCCTATTGATTTAATATTAAATGTTCAGCACCCACAGAACCGAATATCGCTAAACAGTAATCCCGTAAACCGTACCTTTTGTTATTATTTAATTACACTCGACAACAATTACAAAACATATCTGATTATGGAAAAAAAGTGTTGTACCGTACACAATTAGATATCATGCAATCATTACTGCAACATTATAATTCAACAATATGTCATATATTGTCTTAAATAAACAAAGGTAATGTTAAAACCCAATCTGAAATGCCTTTATCTGTTGGTCTTATGCTAACCTCGGTTGGTTTCCAGTTATTTAATTCCTCAACCTGTTTTTGGTCAAAAACCGACCGAGCCCGTTTAATCGTTACACCCTTATTCCGGACAACAAATTGAAGATTTTTTTTAATTACACATAGCTTCGAATACGTGTCTGTGTATTGCAAATACGCAACGCATGATGTGTTGTTTTATAGTTTGACGTTTTTTAATGAGAGTTTTTCTTTACAATGAAAACATCAAATTTTGATTTGAAAAAAAAATAAAAAAAAATTCTCTTACACACAAATAAGTTGTATATTTTAAGTAAAACGGTGATATTGCTGTTTCCTAATAATTGGATAAAACCATAGTTAGTACAAAAGCAATGTCAGTTGTTCAATTTTCACTAAACATTGACCGACGTTCTTAAAGCTTTAATATGCTACAATGTAAAAAGTGAGTTCTGATACTTTGCATAAAACGGGTAAATCTCCAAAATTCATTCTAGTTGAACAAACTACCTTTTTCATGAATGTGTTATATTACACATTTACATTTGTATGGATAAACAATGGTCGGCAACATATATTATGGTATCTTATACAGTTTTATAACACTATAATATATATAATTACCATCGTTGTTTACAATATATTCTTGAGACCACTTTCTCAATTTCTCAATATAACTATATACGTATTATATAAAAACCAGCATGATTACTAATTCTAGCATTGAAATAATGATAGAATTGAAGTAAATGATATCCCAGACTATTGTTTGACGTAAACGCTTCTAATAGTTGCAAACATGTGTGTGAAATGGAGATTTTTTTCTAGAGATGATATCAATGAAATAAAATTAATAAATTAAATAGAAAACATAATCATTTATTATTTCTGTACATTTAAAGTGGTTAGCATTTTGAAAATCATGTTATAATTTTCAAAGATGACAAGAAAACCTTTTTCATTTTCAACTTATCTTATGCCAGCTTTCTTTTGGTTAACACAGCGCAAATCTTCAGAGCTTTTTTCATCTATTTCGGTAGGAATTTCGAGAGTCCTTTTCAATCTTGTCAATAACGAAAGTAAGAGTAAACCATATTACATTTTGCTATTTCACTACCAAAACGTTTCTTTGCTGACTGTTTTTATTTTTCTGTTTAAAGGTTCACCTGGAATGAAGGTATATGATGTTAAATATCATATAAAAGGACATAAACACCATGGACCATTTCACCAGGGAGGTACAAAATATTGATTTGTTGTACGCCATTGACAATACTAAATATATAATCTCGGACATTTGGGTGATGATACATGTGCTATTTCATTCATTTAAAATGTCACGCCTGTTATAATGTTATGAACTGAATAATTCCTTATCAGTAAAAGCAAGTCAAAATTTCAGTGATTAAATCTTGCATAGTTAAAGTGTCAGAATATACAATTATAGCGTTGATAACGTTTGTAATGGGGTACAATTTAGTAAAAAAAAATAATGAATTCTGTCAAACAATTGCATGAAACATTCACAATATCGCTAAGATTGTAAAGTTTGAAACATTTCTAAAACTGTCAACATGATTTATGATCGTTCGATTTTATCAACACATCTTGAGTCAAGGAAAACGAAATACGAAGGAACAAACATGAACAGTTTGGTCAGTTCATTTGGCAATGAGTTTATGTGTTGATATACACAATTTCATTGAAACTGAAATTAGTTTATTCAAATACCGGCCAACCCATGCATGCCTCCGCCTTAACCTGTCAAGCCTTCGTCGTTGGCTTTTTTGTTTTCCGTGAATCACAAGAAGCGTTATTAAAATGGATTTAGACAAGTCTAAATTTGTTCCTTTTTAACATCAGCAATGTACTGAATGTTTCTCATTTATCTTTTATAACTAAACCATGTAAATTATCAACTTCAATATTAGTGGTTGCGTTGACCGAAGAAAACCCATGATGACTTAAATAATACATTTTGAGATGCTTTTCTCATGTAGATATTTAATCAGTGAACTTTGAAATTCTATAGATAACTCTCAAGTTGTATGTTAATTTTTTTCTTAGTGCTCACATCCTTGTACAGATTATAAAATGATAATAAACATATATATAGCTATTTGTTTATAAACTTAGAAAAGTATATTTGATAAAAGATAATTGAGTAAAGAGGATAGAAAAAACTGATCAGTCTTAAACTTTTGACTTTCAGCTGATGGGCGATGGTATCATCGCATTAATGCAGCTGCATACAATGGGAAGGACAAGATAAAGTACACAATTGTTGGAGAGATAGATGGCGAAACTGTTGTGACAAAAGGAAAACTTCATCCACGTAAGTAAATCGATGTCAATATAGACGTGGTTAAGTTATATATAATTATACTGTATATAATTTGTAATATAACAGACTATATTTATGATTTTAATTGTAAAATATGTAAAATACTTTAAGTTTCATGTAATTCTACTCAACGAATGGCTATATATAATGACCTGATTATCTCTTATGATGAAATCAATGTAACTATGCATAAATGAGACTATTATAAATCAAGATATATATATTTCAACGTGTATTGCCATTCTTCGATAATTTTTGCTGAAAGTTAAAGTAATTTCACACCGAACAATTCAGTTTGAAAGGCCTGGCTTTTATATGGAAACTATTTAATTAAAGAATGTACTACTTTTTGTCAAAATAAGTCTTATTTAAAATGTTAAAGAAATAAAGATTAAGGAAAGGTATTTTAATATTTTTTATCTTTTTGACGGATTACACAAGGCAAGTTGGCTAAGGTCTGATTTCTTTTATCATTTACACATTATTTATAAAACAGTAACTATTTAACTACTTCTAGTGCACATATTTTTAACTTTTACGCTTGGTCATTTGGTGGTTACAGTATATCCCCTTGCTGTATTGGTATCTAGATAATTTGTTTATTCAATGTTATTCTTCAGAGGAAAGAAGCGTTGTCCTTGCTCCACCAAGGGTACTCAGAGCATGTAGAACAGTATTTCGAGATGACTTTAACGGAGCATTTGATGCGTCACATTGGAACTATGAAGTGTCTATGTATGGAGGTTATGTAAGAAAATTCTATTTTTTATTTATATTTAGAAGTTATTCTATTAACATAAAAACATGATTCGTTGTAAATGTATACCTTATATTAATATATACTATTTTGTTTTGTATAAATCGAGTAATATTCTAACAACATGAAAACCCTTTACCCGTAAATATATACCTGTTGAAATAAATTGTTTTGTTTTAACTTAGTTAGTTTGCAAGAGGAGTGTAAAAATAGTGAAAAGAATGAAAAGTATCGTTTAGTTTATTTCTTTATTTTCTCAAAACAAACTAATATTCATTTACTTTCTGACTGGGAGCATTACATTGACATAAATTACAGAACTGGGAAATCCAAGCATACGTTCCAGAGGCCAGAAATATTTTCACTAGAAATGGTCATCTTTTCATCAAACCTGTAAGTTATTCCCAACTCATTATAAAATGATTAATAACAGCTCTCTATTACAAAAATCAAAAACTGTCGTTTTCTCTTTAATAACCTATTTTAAATAATCATTTAATATCATTAACTTTTGGCATATTTCGTCCCTACCCGTGTCGTTTTATAGATATGCAATCGACAGTATTATGAAGAGCACCAAAGCTCTTGTCAGCAAAATGTTTTACTGACACACGTCATCTTTTCTTAAAAGTTGTATCAATGATTTTTAGTATTTAATACATATTTTGCTTTTATAATGTTTCAGACACTTACAACAGATCACCCCGAAAAAACTATCCGATTCTACACTATCAAACGGAGTCATGGACTTGAAAGGTTAATATCTAGAAGTTTACATCAGTCAAAACTCAAAAAATCTGTATAAACCTAAAGAGATGCTACTTGCTAATCAATCTTTAAAACTAAAAATGTACCATTGAACAACAAAGCTCTTGTCCACAAAAACGCTTTTAAAATGGAACATTAGAAATAGATGTGATAAAGCTTTAATTTTTTTTTATATATTCAAATATATAATCTTTTAAAAATAAATGATACTTTATTTAAAAAATATTCATATTCAGTCCATGTACGGATACTGTACGAACTCCGACCGTTGGGGCTGTTATAGAGCTGGAAAAGATGGTCTCCTACCACCAGTAATGTCTGGCAAATTAAAAATCAAAAAGCACTATCAGATTTGGAGAGGTTACTGTTTGTGCCAGAGTACCAAGGGGGAGAACTGGATTTGGCCAGGTTATCAGATTAACTTACATATTACATTTTTACAGAACTTGCATTCACTTCATCTACATACGTGCAGACAAAAAATGGCATTAAGGCCAAATTTACACAAATAAACATTATTGAAAATTAAAAAAAAATGATATTGGCAATAAATATATTGAAAATAAATAATCTTTTGTTCAGTTCTGATATTTTACATTTAGTAACCGAGATTAAAATTAGCATTATTGTTGGGTAGAATTTATAAATATATTTCTATTTTAGCCATCTGGATGTTGCCTAGAGACAGTCATTATGGCCAATGGCCTAGGTCTGGAGAAATCGATATAATGGAAAGCAGAGGTAAGCAAATAGTCGGAATATTATTTAATGCATACCGGTATAAAACAGTCGTAACCGTTAGTTGTACCCTTCCTAGAAATTTCATCTGTCATGGGAGTTCCAGATGTGTCGCACTCTTTGAAATGACGTCATGTTATCATATTTTAAAATGAAACTGCATGTCTAGGATGACATCTTTTGCTGTTATAAATTTCATACGCTATTAAAGGAAAATAGGTACGGATGAAATCACATTCATTTCCAAGAAAACGTATGATTAATTTAATGAGGTTGACCTTTTGAAATATGATTAGATTTGGTAGAATATGCAAGAAATAAAATCTAACGTGTTTTAGGTTCATATCGAAATATCCGTCTTGTGGGTACCCGCCCATGGACCGTACATCCGAAAGCCTTGCAAGCGCCCAATGTCCTCGACCGGATATTCGTTACATATGACAGAAATAAGTAATCTTCGGCACCCTGAAAAAAGGCGTCGAAATGAGGAAGTGCATATTGAGAATGGCTCACATATTTGCTATTAACTCGTCCTTTTTCTTTTACATTAATTGTAATACCTGTAATTGTAATAAGCCTCTAAAATGTATTCTTTCTTGTTTATTTGTGTATGTAGAAATCGTGATTTTTTCCACGTAAACATTAAAGGTATATCTGGTGAATGATTCTGTAATGAATTAAAACAAAGCAGTTAATGTATTTTCGTTACCAATGGTCGTCTCTGGTAGGATTTGTAACAAAGAATATCTATGTGATTTGATATACACGAAAATTATAAGCCAACTGTTATTTTAATAGTATGTTTTGCGATGATTTCATGCATGCCAAAATCAGTTTCAATTATTTCTATTCTAGGTATTTTGTAATCATTTAAATCTTTATATAAACAATAATTTTACAATACATGGGCGGAACATATATAACTTCATGCACTTTAGGAAACTCCACTGAGGTCCATATGTCTAAAGACATAAAATTGAAAATCCTACTTAGATCAGCAATATAACGAAAAAAATGTGAAAAAAAAACATAGAAAAGATATTCACTCAGAATTAAATTGGAAGTTGTAATCAGTACGATTTAAGCGCGAGTTATTCTACAGCGTTAGAACATATACACAAATAATTATTTTGGAAAAGTTGGAGTGACAGAATGAACTTAAAGTTTGAACAAAAAGTCCTTATAATGAATCATTACTACAGTGTTGGTAATTTGAATGTTTTTCACAACTTTTGCTGTATTTTAAAATACCTTTATGTTTGGACAAGGTATTTTATTTTGTGAAATATTGTTAAAATCTATCTTTAGGCAATTCACAGGCCACTGATGGTAGTGGACACAATCATGGTGTCAATGAAGTTGGAGCAACTATGCACTGGGGACCTGATGCTGGTCAAAATAGATTTACACTTACACATGGAGATATGTATGTACTGGCTTAGTGATTTTTCCAAAATATTTGCTATCTGCTCTTTCAAATTTTTTGATTTTCTTGTTCTTTTAAATTTTACTGTGTTTTGTAGAATGTCAACGACCTTAGTTCTGTGTTTTCTGTTTCTGTCAATTTCGACAGGCTTGATTAATTAAACTTTTTTTTAAAACCGTTTATCAGATATAAGATCTTTGAAGAAATGCAGAATGATTTGATATGTCTTTTATGCCGAAATATAAGCAATTAAAAAAAAAAACATTTATTTTCGTGAGTCTTAAAGTTATGGCTAGGGTTGGTTGCCATCCTTTTGATTTTTTTGTAAGTTTTAAGAAATACATTGACAATCAAATCACGTGATCATTTTTTCCACTCCTGTTAGCGCTTTCTTCAAACTTTTCTACTTTGAATTATATTATGTCCGTATTTTGATTTTAGCGTCACCTTCACTTTTCTGTTATAAAAACAATGGTTGACCCATATCATGACTGCTTATGTTTGAAATAATCTAACAGAAATTAGAATATTTGCTCGTTTCCGATATATTCAGCTTAACACACAATTGAACACACCATAGATAGATAGACCTTCACTTGCATTGTAAATTTGAAGGCAATTTAAAACAAATATACTTTGCTCGGTCGCATGCAAGAGTTGAGCTATATACTTCCTATTTCAGTCAAGGAGATTGGAGTCATGCCATTCATTGTTATCATCTTAGTTGGACTGTGGACCATATACGGTAGGATTATTTTTGGCTCTGTTGTTGCAAAATGTACTTCTTACTGTTTTGAACTCTGTTTTTTCTCCTTCCACTATTAATAATTTAAAGTACATAAAAAAGAACAACGAAAAGTTTAAGGGGTGATTAGACTACTATGTTTACTTCGGCAGGCTTGTCAAGCAATATAAGGATTGCTAAGAGACGTAAATCTATCGGTTTTTTTTTCGCTCTTAGGCTCATATACACCTTATAAAAAGTCAAAATTATTTCGTAAAAGTATTTTGTAGACTTGATCATGGTCGTTAACCAAAAACGGTTGTCCCACTCAGTGTTCTAAAATTGTCACAACAGTTTACAAGTTTATAGGTAAATACAACAACCTACACTAATGTTAAATATTGAATACCTGTATCAAGCCGTTTGAATATTCTTCTATTTTGTTATTCATTTGATTTAAGCGTGACTGTTGATAACCGGGAAATAATGAACATCCCCATTCACCAGAGTTTCTGGCAAAAAGGAGGATTTAGTGGCAGCAATATCTGGGGTAGCGGTACTAAGGCAGCTCCTTTTGATCAACCGGTAATCTAGTAAAATGTACTTTTTTTACTAAACAAAAACCAGTGGAAATTGAAATTTTTCCATGTATAGAGAATAATTAACAAAATGTTCGTTCGATCAATTACACGTTAGTATAACACATAAGATCCACGTGTGCCACTCATGTTTTGATGATGTTTTTTTGCTAGCGAGGCTGATTAGTCAGATAGTTACGTGTATGCTTTGTAGTTCAAGTATGTCTTATCAGTTGCTAATTTTAAAGGTTATTGATGCATCATAAATAACCACTGCACACTTGCTCTACCTAGAACGCCTAAAAGTATTTGTTTCACGGATGCTGTGTTGAATTTAATTTACTCTATTTATATTAGTATTACATCCAACGCAATGAAAACAAATATAGTTTTTTTTTTAAATTTTCTTTGTAGTTTGAGCTTGATACATGTAAATACAAATTTTAACAGATGGTTATATGCAAATTTTAATCATAATTTCAGTTCTATTTGATTCTGAATGTTGCTGTTGGTGGTACCAGCGGATTTTTCCCTGATGGATGGACGTACAACTCGCCTAAACCATGGAGGAATGATTCACCACACGAAAACGCTGACTTTTGGAACGCTAGAAACAATTGGCTTGGTTCTTGGCATGGCGATGATGTTGCCATGGAAATCGATTATGTTGAGATGAAACAATGTTAATATTGGTTACGTAATAAAACTAACTTATAATACCGTTGCTGTTTTAATACTGATTAAAGCCTGTTTAGTCCCAGAATCCTTTTTGCATTAATATTCCTAAAGCTTTTCGTTTTGGCCTTCGAAATGATACTCATTGGTCATGAAGCTGAACAATGGTTTATTCCTGTGTTTTTTTTTACCGTTAGATCAGACAAAGTATTTTATATGGAAGCACGTGTTGAATCAGGATGGAATAAAATCCACTTGTAGAAGTTCAAAAATTTGAATCTGGATAGAACGGATATGTTTTATGCGACCTTAATTACTTCGGTTCTGGAGATAACACTTTTTATTGCGTGCGGAACATGAATTTTTTTATTTTGATAATACATTTTTTACATTTCAACTGGGTTCAGAAAACATTAAATATTACTAAATTCATTACATTTGACAAAAGCAACATAATTATCTGATTTTGCTTTAAAGATAAAATCATCTACTGTTCTCTTTGAATTAATTAATTTTGTTTTGAAATATTAAGTCATGGAAGACATGGTGTGTAAAACAAACTTGCACGTTTATTAGTGTGGAGTTAACCAAAGAAACATTGAGCTAATATGGACACCTCACTACTTTAGTATTTTAAGTTTCTCTTTAGTTTAAATGGTACACATGGTACTGCGTGAACTTTCCTTTTGTTTTGTCTAAAACCATTTCTCCTGGTAAAATAGATCTAATGAAAATGATAACATTGTGTTCTATCTATGATTCTTTAAACTTTGTCTTCAGTGTCATTTAAAGCATTTTAAAGGTCTTTTATCTGTTACTGATATTTTTTCATTACAACAAATCTATTAAATTATACTACACAAAACAACGCATTTGTTCTAAGCAGTTTTTACAGGCTTTATCAAATGACGTATGCATTTTATGCATACACATGATTTTTATACGCCCGTTTGAAAAACGGGACGTATTATGGGAACGCCCCTGGCGGTCGGGCGGGCGGCGTCCAATTTTGTCCGGAGCATATCTCCTACATGTATGGAGGGATTTTAATGAAACTTCATAGAAATGTTCACCACTATGAGGAGCAGTGTCGCGCACATGAACCAGGTCTCTAGGTCAAAGGTCAAGGTCATACTTAGAGCTCATTGAAAAATGCTTGTCCGGAGCAAAACTTCCACATGTATAGAGGGATTTCAATATTACTTGGCACAAATGTTCACCATTGTGAGGCGGAGTGTCGCGAGCAAGATTCAGGTCCTTGCGGCCAAGGTCAAGGTCACACATAGAGATCAAAGTTCAGATAAAAATATGAAGATGTGTATATGGACCATTTAGTCATCATTTATTGAGGGATTGTAACACAAATGGTCATTATCAAGACTATGGCTGTGATACATATAATTTAGGTCAATATATACAAGGTCAAGGTCACTAAAGATGATGAAATATCCAGATTTTGTCCGGAGCATATCTCCTACACGCATGGAGGGATTTTAATGAAATTTCATAGAAATGTTCACCATTATGAGAAGCCATGTCACGCACATGAACTAGGTCTCTAGGTCAAAGTCAAGGTCACACTTAGAGCTCATTGAAAAACGCTTGTCCGGAGCAAAACTTCCACATGCATAGAGGGATTTCAATATAACTTGGCACAAATGTTCACCATTGTGAGGCGGAGTGTCGCGCACAAAATTCAGGTCCCTGCAGCCAAGGTCATGGTCACACATAGAGGTCAAAGTTTAGATAAAAATATGAAGATGTGTATAGGGACGATTTAATCAACTTTTATTGAGGGATTGTAACACAAATGGTCATTATCATGACTACGGCTGTGAACATGTACTTTAGGTCAATATATGCAAGGTCAAGGTCACTAAAGATGGTGAAATATCCAGATTTTGTCCGGAGCATATCTCCTACATGTATGGAAGAATTTTTATAATACTTTATGGAAATGTTCACCACCATGATATGTATTGCTCCATGCATGATCAAGGTCTCCAGGTCAAAGGTCAAGGTCACACTTAGAGCTCATTGAAAAACGCTTGTCCGGAGCAAAACTTCTACATTCATAGGGGGATTTCAATATAACTTGGCACAAATGTTCACCATTGTGAGGCACGCAAAATTCAGATCCCTGCGACCAAAGTCAAGGTTACACATAGAGGTCAAAGTTCAGATAAAAATTTGAAGATGTGTATAGGGACCATTTAGTCATCATTTATTGATGGATTGTAGCACAAATGGTAACTATAATGACTACAGGTGTGACACATTTAATTTAGGTTAATATTTGCAAGGTCAAGGTCACTGGAGATGATTAAATATCCAGATGTTGTCCGGAGCATATTTTCTACATGCATGGAGGAATTTTAATGTTACTTTATAGAATTGTTCACCACCATGAGACGTTACGTGCCCTGCACATGAACCAAGTCTCTAGGTCAAAGGTGAAGGTCACAGTTAGAGCTCATAGAAAAACGCTTGTCTGGAGCAAAACTTTTACATGCATAGAGGGATTTCAATATAATTTGGCACAAATGTTCATCATTGTGAGGCTGAGTGCCGTGCATAAAATTCAGGTCCCTGCGACCAAGGTCAAGGTCACACATCCTGTGCATATCTTCCCTACTGATTTGTTTTAAGGTTCATTTAACAACACAGTGCCAAGAATAAAAACTTGCTTGCTAGATAACACTTATCCATAATGCCCCCATCTCCATCTAAAGCTTTCGTAAACGGGCGTATTTTGTGACTATGGCACCCTTGTTAAACATGTAAAGTGACTGTTAATGAGTGTTCAAGTTTTGCGAAAGTAACGGCTTTGGTGCATAATTCTGATAGAGAACGAGTGTACACTTCTTGTAAAGTGAAATAAGACAAGATTTGATTAATAAACCTCAATTTTTTATTATAACAACAAGGCATATAGAGAAATTTCTGTTTTTGTTCGCAGATTTTGGTATAATTTGTTGCATTACAAAATGTTTTTCCACCAAGACATATATTTGATTTAGGTGTATAGACATGAAGATTTATTTTTAATGTGAAAATTTTATGTTTCATGTCACTTACAAAGCTTTAAAGTAGCTTAGCACTAAGCAGTTTATGTTTAAACTCCCCAGTTGTTAACTACCACTGACCGTTCCAAGGCGGTACCCCTCTGAGTTCCTTCACGTGTTTTTTCATGTCTGTATTATAACTTGTTTTGGATGTTTACATGTTTTGTGATGTCTGTCTTGTTGGATTGTCGTTGACGGTAGGTATTTTCTCAATCCCCCCCCCACACCCATTTTAACCCCCTCCCCACCTTTTCACCCTTACAGCCCTTATCACTTTAATTCCTTTATGGGCCCGTTTTAGTTGATATTATTTCACATTACATGTCCCACTCCTTTCACCCTTGTGTCCGCTCCGGGTTTTTGTTTGGTGCCTTCTGGGTGCCATGCTTGGGTGTGTCGGGGGCCGCGTCCTGTGAACGTTGCCTTTGCCTTGTTGATCTTTATTCTTTTCTTTTTTTTTGTATGATGTAAGTATGCACTCACGCACATACATATTCTATATTTATATGAATGAAACAATGAAGTTCAAAACCCTGTTACGACTTCCTTGTTTTATCAGCAATCTTCTCATATACCTGTACAAACTGGTATTTTCAAATCCTATGCAACATTTTGTGCATACAAAGGGCACATTTGTGCCAAATTGTTATCTATACACGTAACTAGTTGTGTGAATTGTACTTTCAATTTCATTTTTGAAGTAAATCGACTAGGTCGTCAACATCTGATAACGATTAAAACCCCTGAGAAAAAGAGGTTACACAAATAAATTATCAACCAAATGGAATGCTTTATCCTCAAGTATCAAGATATTGAGATAAAACATGTTGCGAAAATGAACGCATTTCTTGCGGGAGATTTGTTTCTGATAATTTGACCACAATTTTAGACAAATGTCCCGAACGTCAGTGTTTAATACCAGTTTTGGGTTATGACACGTAGGAAAAGCCACGAAAGGCGTAAGCCTGAGTGGGGTTTTTCTTTTCGCATCAAAACGGGTTTCCCTTGAAAGAATTTGGTAAGCTTAACTTGTTTAAACGTACATGTCCGACTGGATTGTGTTTGTTTACATCGATACCCGATAAATGGGTCTCCCACCAATGGCAATTTAAAATGACCTCATTCTGGCGGCTTAATGATTAAGGATGACGTTATTTCGCTGCTTATGAACTGCCGAAAATTTTGTAAAACTGCTGATGATTAAATCTGTGGTGTATGTGAAATGTTATTCTAGCATCATATGAAAAGATAACCTAATAAGAACGGAAAATATCAATTAAATGTGTTATTATTGTTGCCTTAAAAGGCTTTCTTCATTCATCTTATCGGACGGAGATAAAAAGCCGCATCTAACCTTTGTTTATTAGCAGTTAAGTAATTTTTGTTTCTTTGTTTGTGCGTGTGCGATTGCGCGTGCGTGCGTGTGTGTGTTGTGACAATTTGTTTCTTCTTTGTGACAAAATCAAGAGGGATGTTAGAATCAACATTTAATATATAGATTAAAAAGAAAATGTATTTGCTTTTCGTGAATATGTTAAACATCAACAAATCGTAGTAAGAAAACATCCACAATTTTAAACATTTTTTCTCATCTGTCATCATGATTTATTATATGATCTAAAAATAGCTGCAATCTCATTGGTCCAAACAGTAGTCAACAGAACTTTTTATAAACTCATATTCACTGGGTGTAGTATCATATTCACTGGCTCAATTGGATTTTCCCAGTCTAAAAATAGATTGAGACTCATATTCAATGATCATACACCGTAGACTGATATTTAGGCGTGCTGATTAAAAAATAATTGTTGCTTTTTGTTCTTTATGGCATATTTCTCGATTGAAATATCATTACTTTACTATTATACTATAAGGCTACACTGCAATGATGAGTATAAACTTGAATTATTTTTGTATGCGCAGCGTTCGCGTACTAGTCGTTGCACGCCTAACACGTGCGTCTTTTTTCCCGCGCTTCAACGTGACAAAATTTGAACATGTATATAAGGTTGTACTTTTGTGATTTTTTTTATTAATTAGACTATTCATATAATAAAACAATTATTGACTAGTGAGCCATTAAATATGATGTGATATTCACCGGCAGAAAGTCATATTGACCTCGGCTATCGCCTCGGTCAATATGTCATCTGCCGGTGAATATCACATCATATTCAATGGGTCACAAGTCAATAATTGTATAATATAGCATATTCATTCAAAACAAACAAATATCTATTACAAAAATATAAAAGTCGTCGATATGACTATTGCAGTGCCTTAGATGGTGTCATTTTCCATTGTATGAAGGGTGCCTAATCTGGTGCCCAAACAGGTGAACTGTTCTGCCGTTAAAGAGTAGTAAAAATGATTTCTAAACGATATTGCTTTGAAAGATATGTATGGCCGTTACATAACACAAATGATTAATTTATATGAACGTCCCTCGAGTCATTTGATATACCAAATATCGCGAGTTAACAAATATCAAAATTATATTGCTACACGTATGTTTGCTATATGTTTGCTATGTCGTGTGATTGTAATGTCCTCGTACGCAAAATAAAAAATATATGATAAGTACAAATACCGTAAGAAAACAATTTTATTTATATATGATTAGTATTTTTCCCTACTTGTGAATATAATTAGCCATATTAAATCAATTTTTGAATACTTAAGT
The DNA here is from genome assembly GCF_026571515.1 of Ruditapes philippinarum. Classification (NCBI taxonomy): domain Eukaryota; kingdom Metazoa; phylum Mollusca; class Bivalvia; order Venerida; family Veneridae; genus Ruditapes; species Ruditapes philippinarum. Next base: position 793,173 of record NW_026861084.1, read on the forward strand.
TTAGTTATTTCATTATCTCTAAAAATATTTGGAGCGTAAGTAATAGTTTGTGCAGTTTTGGGATAGGTAAAAAGAGAGTAAAAATAAAGTCTTCATATTTGGTAAAATGGGAATAATAAGAATTCCATGATGAAAAAGTTTCAAAATTGTTATTCATAATTTTCTTTTTCAATTTATTCTAACAATATGTTATGTAGTTTTAACTCCTACAAAATACTCGTTTGCAATTTAAATGTAAATGTATAAAGATTAGATTTTTAGTTTTTGAATAACGTTTCTAATACATAAAATCAAAAACCATACACCGGCATATAATGTTGGAAAATTTTTCTCTTTTGCTTTAAAATACACTATGATGTCCTTTACAAAACTACATTGCGAAAACAATGTTCAATTATATCTTTTTCATTTTTGCAAAAGGTGCAAAAAGGGTTGTCATAATTTAATTTACTTAAAAAATAGTTGGTGCTAATTTATCTGTGTTTATACTGGTGCTAATTTATCTGTGTTTATACTGCTTGATGTATATTTATTTTTCCTTTCAAATTACATTCAAATTCAAAGTCTTATCAAATTTTACATTAAATCCCGATAGATGCGTAAAATTTGATAAACATTAATACCTTATTTAAAGAATTGCTTGACCCGTCAAATAATCTGTATCATCCGCAAATTGAGATAGTTCTATTATATTCTAGATTATTTATCTTGAAACCTTTGATCTACCTAGAATTTCTTATTTACTTTTTCTATCCTTGCACCGGTATTACAGTTTCGCGCCAATATTCCTTGTTGAACTGTCAAATAACCAGCGTGCTCCACTGATTGCATACTGCACAATTTTTAAATAAGGAAATATTTGAATTTAACGTCACATTCACTTCAAATGGGCTGGGCAGGCAAAACTTATCGTTATATATGTACGAATTGTATGTTATAATTTAAGCTATTGAGTCGTACTGATCATTAACAAAAACATATTTAAAAAATAAGTTCATCTCGACCTTTACCTTTGATCAAAAATGGGCATGGCCAGTAGGACACATCAAGGTTAATCTACTCACAAAGTTTAAAAATAATCAGTCAAATAATAATTAATTTCATTAAAAAGTGTATGCATTGTAATAACAGAACCCAGTGACCTCGGCCTTTGACTTGTTGACATGAAAATAGGCTATTTTGATTGCTATCATAGAATGTAACATCAACTTATATACTGCTACTTTGGTTCCATACATTAATAAAATGGTTTCATATATTGTAAAAATGACATAATATATTGATAATTCGGTTTCATATAAGGACATCTGGTTCCATATATGGCTTCTTTGGTACAATATATTGAAGAACTGGTATCATATAAAGTGATAATCAAGTCATATATTGCTACTTTGGTTCCATACATTGATAAATTGGTTTCATATATTGTAAAAATGAATTAATATATTGATAATTCGGTTTCATATCAGGACATCTGGTTCCATACATGGCTATTTTGGTACCATATATTGAAGAATTGGTATCATATAATGTAATAACCAACTCATATATTGCTACTTTGGTTCCATACATTGATAAATTGGTTTCATATATTGTAAAAATGAATTAATATATTGATAATTCGGTTTCATATCAGGACATCTGGTTCCATATATGGCTACTTTGGTACCATATATTGAAGAATTGGTATCATATAATGTAATAACCAACTTATATATTTTTACTTTGGTTTCATAAATTGATACATTGGTTTCATATATTGAAAAATGAATTAATATATTGATAATTCGGTTTCATATAAGGACATCTGGTTCTATACATGGCTACTTTGGTACCATATATTGAAGAATTGAAATCATATATTGAGTAAATCAACTTATATATTGCTAACTCGGTTTCATACACTGACAGTATGGTTTCATATATTGTAACTGAGGATTAATATAATGAATTCCGGTTAAATAAAAAGGTGTTTTCAATTCATATATAGTCGAAGTGAACTCATATAAATTATTATCCAAATGGTTACATAAATTGAAAAAGAACAATATCAGACAGCTATGGCTTTCCATAAAAGTGCATCGGCATATACTGGATACGTGATTCCATACATTATAATATTTGATTGAATTGTTATTTGTTTCACTATACTTAAAAGTTTTATGCAAAGGAACTTTGTATTCGCATTTACAGCTTTAAGAAAGATTTTATCCTTTTTAAGGTCAATGTATATTTGGTGAAAAATGGCAGGGACGTCATTGTTGCAAAGATTATAGCCTCAATTTTGACATAAAGGGCACGTTATCAAAACTTCTGATAAGATATTAATATAAATGCACCTTTTTTTACATTTAAACATATCGTCTGCCAACGCAGCGACAAAAACTTTGGGCATGATTGTCGTGTGCTTCCTTTGCCTAATAGTGTCGGTGTTTTCCGCGGATGTTCCTCGTCCGAAACTAGCGCATCTTGCTTCTGGAGATGTGGAGATTTCACTAGATGGTCAGTGTTATTTTCTTTCCTTATTTATCTTATTTTCTTTATTTTAATATGTTTCCAATTTCAGAAGTGGATCGACATTTATTTCCTTAAACGTTCTTTTTCATCAACTTTAAATCTACAATCAATATTGTTGATGAATCGTTTTAATAAAATACCTATTTATACAACCGACCAGTATGTTTACTTCTAATCAATATTGGCAGAAGACGATACCTGATTCTGGTAATAATATTGAAGTTTTTAAAAGCCTTTTTATTATGTAGGTGTTCATATTACTTGTAAGTTATCGTTGTACAAAATGGCAGAGCAGATGTCAATAAAGACAAGAAAAACATGTTATTTCTTTTAATATGATTGCATCCTTACACTACATTCCTTAAACTATTAACATTAAGATAAACCTTTTTTCTTTTTATGTTTGAATTACTTCATACACGTTGTTGTAAAACCTTTTATAAATAACCTTAATGCATGTAATTATACGACCTAAGAAAAAACCCTATATTGCAAACTAGGCAGTTGTTTGCAATATGTGGCGTTTTGATGGTTAACCAACATTTGATTTCTCTTCCCATACATGCATAATAGTTGATATTTTTTGCATTGTTGCATAATTGTATTTCTAACAATTGCATTCATTTGAAATGTTGTGTTGTTTTAAATTTGTATGTTTAACTATTATGCATTGTTCACATTTAGTCATTTAAATAGCATTAAATGACAATTTCACTATATTGTGTCTTGTTTTTATCTGAAATCAAACTGAGAAAAATTTCGAAAACAAACAACCGACATACATAAATTATCATTTATTTTAGATAAATACATTTATGGATGCGACATATTATTGTATTCAAGAAATATAATTCAAGAAGTACATTGACATAAATTAGCAGCCATTTTGTATTAACAAAAAGATAAGAAATAATTGCTAATTCAATAAAAAAAAACTCTAAAAACAAAATAATATATTTTCTATTTGTAAACTTTTAAACCGGTAAAACATGTAAACTTTTATGTTAAACGTTACATAAATCATGTAGATGATTGCTTATGACAGTGGAAATGTTGATAGCCTTTTTCATAATTATTTTGCTTAGATTTTCGCGAGTGACTTGTCCATATCGTCAGTACTAGTACCTGCGGAATTCATGCCATTATACGAGAAAAAAGGATTTTTTGTTGTTGTGTTTTCCTTTGCTCTTCCAGAATGAATGTACTTTACTTACCAATACGTTCTTGTGCTGATTTTATTACTTTATCTGTTTAAAGGTACACCTGGAATGAAGGTATATGATGTCAAATATCACATAAAAGGACATAAACACCACGGACCATTTCACCAGGGAGGTAGAAACTTGATTTGTTATACGTTCCTTGCTGTGTCATTGGTAATGTTGGACATTTTCATTAAAAATTTTGTGATTCATATATATGCCTTTGATTAATTTTTTTGCTCAGACTTAAAGTGATTGGCCAGAAAAAAGGTTTTAGTAAAACAAAATTCTCTTTTTGAAATATTTTGAAATCCTAAATTTCATTTTATTTTTGCCAACAGTTTGTTCATACATAGAAAAATTGTTAAAATGTATTTGGACAAGCAAGTCGTCCAGATTTTGAGCCTTTCAAGATAATTAATGTGCTAAATGGTTTCTTATTAATATGTGAAAACAAAACCATGCCCATTATCAACCTCAACATTTTTCGGTTAAGTTGAACGCATTTCATCTAGTGCGCTAGTTTTCTCTATGCAATGAATGCAACGACCAATTTAAAATAGTCTAGCAAAGAAACAAATCATTCGACTGAAGAAAAACCATTTAATTAGCTGAATGTCTTGCACATTTTGATAAGTGCTCTTTGTCTAAAAAGTAATTTGTATAGATACCTTACAAGCTAAAATAAGATTACTTTTTTCAATCTTTACATCTTAAGAACCGATCATCTATTGATAAATATAGGTGCTCATTTATCACCTTGGTTGACGCTTGAGAAAAGAGCATTTGGTCAGAGCTCAAGTTAAAAGAATAGAAGAATACAAATCTGACTTTACTTTTTGACATTCAGCCGATGGGCGATGGTATCATCGCAATAACGCAGCTGAATACAATGGCAAGGACAAGATAAAGTACATAATTGTTGGAGAGATAGATGGCAAAACTGTTGTCACCAAAGGAAAACTTCATCCCCGTAAGTAAACTGATATTTTACACATGTCTCGCTATGCGATCTCTTCCGTAAGTAGTTAAAATGTGTCGTGCATCAGCAAAAGATTTAAAGGATTTAAAGAATTTGGACGGCAAAAATAAAGAAGACAGAAACGTATATACTGCGCATCTGGTACCAACTGAGGCAAACAGGAGTATCTCTACAAAGTAGGTAGGAACAGCGAGGAAAATATTACAGAACGTACGCCCTTAGTACGCAGTGGCAACTTTAAAGACAGGCCTTTGTTAAGTGTGTCTATCGAAAAATCATAATGAGTAAGGAAATTCGTGGAGCTTCATACTATAACATTTTTATTACACAAGATGCTCACGTAGAAATGCTTCTATAATTATATTCAACTCACTCGATTACTTCAGTAAGGAACCTTTCCATTACATATGTATATCATTTGGCAATTTCGCATTTACTATTTCTTGCAAGTCAATAAACTACTTATCTAATGTTAATCTACAGAGGAAAGAAGCGTTGTTCTTGCACCTCCAAGAGTAGTCAGAGCATGTCAAACAGTATTTCGAGATGACTTTAACGGAGCATTTGATCCTTCACATTGGAACTATGAAGTGTCAATGTACGGAGGCCATGTAAGAGAAAATTATTCTAATAACATGATATAATGATGTTTTTTGTAAATTTATACCTGTCATTTATTATATATTAGTTTGTCTTTTATAAATCGAGATACTTTGCAAGAGGAATGTAAAATATAGTTGAAAGAGCGAAAATATCACTTTATGTATTTTATATTTTTCATCTCAAAACAAATTGGCGTAAATTTCAGAACAGGGAGGTCCAAGCATACGTTCCAGATGCAAGAAACATTTTCACTAGAAATGGACATCTTTTCATCAAACCGGTAAGTATTTCAAAAATCGTTTTAAAGTGCTACATTACACTTCTCTATCACAAAAACTGTTCATAATCATTTCAATATCCTTTGTAATACATCATCGCAATTTTTTTTAAAAAAATCGGTATAATTCGTACCTTTCCCTGTCTTATTCTAGATTTGCAAATACCGGTATGATTTAGAGGAACAAATGCAAATTGTTACCAGCAAAATATATTCCTGGTACACACATCTACGTGTCTTATAAGAACATCTGTAATTTTATCTGATCATCAATGACTTTAAATATTTTATACGTCTTTTGATTTTATAATGTTTCAGACACTTACAACGGATCACCCGAACTTTTCCGAATCTACACTATCAAACGGTGTCATGGACTTAAAAGGTTTACATTTAGACCCTTATATTTGTATTCCGATAAAACTTTGAAGGTCTATATGCTTTATAAAATTTTATAGGTGGTTAAATGACATTGTATAAACGGTTGTATTAACCACATGTTTAAAGTTATATGTAATTTTCGTAGACAATAATTGCTAGTTTTAACAAAGTACATTTACTTACAATAATGTTTTTCATTGACAATAAAGGTTAGACGTGCTTTTAATAAACAAAAATCAAAAGGTAGCAAAATGACTATTGCCAATACTTTAAAATTTTCATAAATATTTTATCTATTAAGAACGGAAAGTACGGGTTTCAACATTTTTCTTTCTGAAGTAAACACATTAAAATCCAAGTAAGGCACTTTATATGATTGATTCTTTGATGATACATTAGAGTATTATACACTTTAATTAAAATTTTAGCACTGTATGGATACTGTACAAACTCCGACCATTGGGGCTGTTACAGATCAGGAAAAGATGGTCTATTACCACCAGTAATGTCTGGCAAGTTAAAATCAAAAAGCACTATCAAATTTGGAGAGGTTACAGTTGTTGCCAGAGTACCTAGGGGAGATTGGATCTGGCCAGGTAATCAGACTAACTATCATTTAAACCTTGCATTTCACTTAATCTATATAGATAAAGGCAGTAAAACAAAATTATATAAAAAAAGAATATGTTTAGTTTTATTTTATATTACGTTATTGAGATTTTGATTATTAAGTTATAGTGGCATCTTTGTGAGATATATTTTTATAATATTTTGCTATTTTTAGCTATCTGGATGTTGCCTAAATACAGTCATTACGGTTCATGGCCTAGGTCTGGGGAAATTGACATCATGGAAAGTAGAGGTAAGGCGAACTTTCAAATTATGTCATATTAGTGATTATGTACCTTAAAATTATCTTAAAATCATTCCTTACATAACTGAAAAGAAAATTAAATTATAATGCAGTTTGTACGAAACTGATTGTATTATTGTAATTTCTTAAAATGTATTAAATAAGCATTTTAACTTGTCGAATAAATAAAGAAAATAAGAATAAGAAAATAAATAAAGAAAGCTCAACACGTCAATATTGAAAATGTTGCAGGCTCGGTTTGATTGAGCCTGTTAATGGACGGTACTGTCAAGTGTAAACTACCATCAACGCCCCCCACCTCCCTAGCATCGACTGATAAGCAAAATTCAACATTGTGATTAGTTTCGAATTTTCGGCATACTTTCGCCTCTTTTCGTTTTTAAAAGGTATCGAAATGAAAATATCTGACATACTTTCTGTATCATTCAATGAATATTTATATGATATTGTTTACAAATATATTTTAATCGCACACATTAAAGCAATTGAGTATCAATTACGAGAGAAAAAATACATAAACAGGGAAAATAGGAATCCCAAAAGAAGAAGCCCCAAAACGGCATAATTGAAAATGTTGCAGGCTCGGTTTGATTGCGTCTGTTCATGGACGGTACTGTCAAGCGCAAACTACCGTCAACGCCCCCTAGCACCAGCTTAAGCAAAATTCTACATTTAAACAAGAAATGATAAAAGTTTGAATTAGGAAACATCCCCAGATGTGTTCATACGGCGTTCATCATAGAACCTTTAATGCCACACTTCCGTGCAAATCCATGAAAAGCGGCGTATGGTCCTCAAGTCATAGCAAGGGTGTGCCCTAAACAAGAAAACAATGGGCGGAACTAAACAAAAGGGAATTTTGAAAGGGTATCAGAGGTTATGAGGCTTGCATATCATAGATGACGTCAAAAGACAAAGTTGAAAGTCAGGCAACATACCCTAAGGGTGATTTAACATTATTCAAGTAGGAATATTGGAACACAAGTCATTAAAGCATTTCTTAATTTGAATCTGTTTACAACTTATTCTGCAAAGATTGACAACTTAAAAATTTGACTAAGTATTTGTGGGTGTATTACGTTGTAAAATTATGTTCCTAGGTAATACACAGGCCACTGATAGTCATGGACACAATCATGGTGTCAATGAAGTAGGGGCAACTATGCACTGGGGACCTGATGCTAGTCATAATAGATTTTCTCTAACACATGGAAAAGCGTATGTACAAGTTTATCAAAGTTTCTTAGTTATTTGTTTTTGTTTTTCTATTTTCTATCTGCTATCTGCCGTCTCATTCAGTCTGTTTTTTTTTGTTGCTGTTTTTTTCCCTTTGTTTGAATTCGACTGTACACTGTAGCATTTGCACGACATTGGTTCGTTATGGTACTGTATGTTTTTGTTTTTGTCACGGTTGACAAGTTAAAAAATTTACAAATGTGAAAACAAAGTGATCCCTCGGAAGCATTAATCAAAACAATATTACATGAAAATGCGGTTTGAACGAGTCTGTACATGAGGGATTATGAATAAGTGCAACATCCCTCGAGAATACAAGCATTTTACAAGAGACAATTATTTTTGTTATTCTCTCAAAGTGAACGATATAGCTAGACATATGATGTACATGTATTTCAAAATGTGGTCTTTGTAGGATTGAAGAAATATATAGATAATCAAAGCTCACGATCAATTTGTTCATTCCAAATTGCATTTTTGCAAACTTTCCCACTTTGAAGTATACTATGTGCGTGTTTTTATTTTAGTTTCACCTTCAGTTTTCATTTATATATACAATGGTTAGCCCATATCGTGTTTGCAAATTTTCGTAATAATCTATACCTCATAATCAAACAGAAATTAAGATATTTGTTGATTTCCGATATTCCGTGCAACTGCAACATAAAATTGCCATCACCATATTATAAATTTAAAAAAATAAAAATTAACAAAAAATAGATAATAATAAAATAACTGATCTCGAAGCAAAGACAACCCAATATGAAGCATATTGTGTCTGGCGGCGTATAAGTCTTGGGTTATGTACTTTGTTTTTCCAGAGATGGAGATTGGAGTCATGGCCTACATACCTATCATCTTACTTGGAGTGTTAACCAAATACGGTAGGTTTGTTGTTTTTTCTCTTGTATTTTATGGCGTTTTATTGCAAGCTATACTTGGCACTGCTTTGAGATGGTATTTTTCTTTTGCTATTTTGAGGGATTTAAATATGAAAATACTTAAACAGATGCAGCTACGCAGACTGGTCAATCACATATAATGATGACAATTAGACCTTAATCGCTTTTGCTTTGTGCCGTTCTAGAGCTCACATTTTATATTCTTATTGTCAATTGTCATATTGGCTTTGTGGTTAAAGTGTTTACTTGTAACTCCAGGATCACATGCTTTATCCTGGCCTATGATCCTTTGTTGCTAGGTTGTGTTGGGGTGCGTTTCTTGAATCCCATCGTCCCTTGTTTATCTTGTTTTCATAGTTTACCAAACCGGCGGCTACTATCGGTTTTTCTTAAATTGTAACAACATTGACTTGTCTAGACATAATGTTTAACGGTAATTATAACAATGTGTAATAAAATCCTTTCAAAAGAAAACTAACATCAAACAAAGGTTGCAGACTTGGTATGATTGAGTCCGGAAATGAAAAATTACATACAAGTGCAACATCTCTTATGCTACCTAGCACTGGTTTAATTCAATTTTTAACACTAATTGAGTGTAATCAAAGATCCGAATGACTAGAAAAACATTGAAGAAAAGTACAGAATTTTTTTACATATTCCACATGGCACTTATTGCTTACTACACTATTCACAAATCTGTAGCTATTTTGTATCTATTATTTAGAGTACAACATTGATGAAGGCACACCTATTGCATATATATTCTCTTATTTTGTTAATACATTTGATTCCAGAGTGACTGATGATCATCGGGAAATGGTAAACATTCCCATTCACGAGAGTTTCTGGCAAAAGGGAGGATTTAGTGGCAGCAATATCTGGGGTGCTGGTACTAAAGCAGCTCCTTTTGATCATTCGGTTAGAACACTTTTTTCACATGTAATTAGTATATATCCGGTAACAGTATTTTATATCGAAAACAGCGGTACTTAATTATATTTCTCTAAAGAGTCCATTTAAAAAAGAATGTAAGTGAACACGCGGTATCTTTGGATCGCGCGTTCGATAAGGCGAATCACGTATTATACCTAAGACGCATTTGTACCACTTAGATTAATTTGGTTTAATTGCTACATAGTTTACGCGTCAGCCTAGTTGTAACCTTTGTACCCTAACGTCATTGATACTCAAAAGGCTAACTGAATAAAGGTCTTGTTCAACTTAGAACGCTTTTTTTTCCTGAAGCTTTGTCGTAATATTCAAAATTGTTTGATCAGTGTTACAGTTACTTTCAACGCAATAAAAACAGTTATCACATTACGAATACACTATGGCGTAGGTGTATAATTAAGCCATGTAATAACAACATAATTACAATTACATAATAACTATGTAAAAATCTTTAAGTTCAAAAAGGTCTCATTTGTTGACACAGTCTCATTTGTAATCCCTTTGATTCAACTTGTTTTATAAATTAGCACTCATGTAAGATCTTCTTTATATTCTTGATTTTTTTTGTTCCGTAACAGCTTGAGCTTTTTGGCTAAATCCCAAAACTGAGTCATTTTAAACAAGAATGTTGCTTGTGATTTACAAATTGAATTAAAATTTCAGTTCTATTTGATCCTGAATGTTGCTATTGCTGGAACCAATGGATTTTTCCCCGATGGCTGGACGTACAACTCGCATAAACCGTGGAGAAATGATTCACCAGATGTAAAAGGGTCATTTTGGCACGGTAGAAACAGTTGGCTTGGATCTTGGCATGGCGATGATGTTGCAATGGAAATTGATTATGTTGAAATGAAACAATGTTAATATTTTTTTAAATAATAAAGTCATGATAATAGTATCGAGGCATTCGAGCCCTTTAGCCCCATTTATCCCCCAAAAAGCTATCTTTTATTCTGTAATAATATTTACGTGAAACAAAGGGCGTGTTAACGCAAATAAATGCATAACCCATTATAACGCAAATCAAAAGCGATTATAACGATTATAAGGCGTTTAAAGGCAAATAAAGGTATAATTACGCGGAGCAAAAGGCGCAATAATGCAAATAAAGTCGAAATTACACAAACTTAAAGGCGTAATAACGCGGAATAAAGGACGTTATAAAGCGAAACAAGGCCTAAAAACTAGATTAAAGACGTAATAATGCCAATCCAAAGGCGTTTTAACACGAATTAAAAAGTGTAATTACGCTTAACAAAAGGCCCTATAACACTATGATTTATTACCCTATTAATGCTAATCAAACGGCCTAATGACGTAAGAAAGGAAGAACAATATTGATTTGAATCTTTTGCTTGAGATATATGTGCATCATATTTTTATTTATCTACGGATACGTATACGTCCTAATGCCACAGTACGATTTTTTTATCTCTTATTAGGAAATGCTTTCACCCAATTAGGAGTTAAATATTACCCACCTATAAGATAGTTTTACGAAATTTGAACAATCCTTTATTTACAAGTGAAATAGTGTCTCCTAATTATGACTTAACTTACGACGTCACCCTGTTAGGCATACGTACCACATAATTAAGATACAATTTCACCCTTATGCGACTTACCTTTACCCTTTTCACTCAGATATGTTTACCTATAGCCTAATTAGGACACAATCATGTAGATAGAATATACTATTGGGTTACATGTATGAGGTTAATTATGCGGACAATTGAAAATATGTCGCACACTTAAGATAAGATAAGGGATATGTGTACTATAGTGACTTGTATAAAATCAATGATATGAAACATGTGCATTAAGGGTAACTGCATTTACACTCGGCCCTACAAGTAAACTTAAACTGACAAATTTCAAAGAGTCATCATAAATGTATGGCATGTTATTTTTGGCGTGGAATAATTAAATTACATCAAATTATATATAATTCATGAAAATACAGTGGAATTAATAAATTACATCAGATTGTATATATATAATTATTCATCCCAGAATAAAATTAGAATTAAGATATTCTACTGAAAAACTTGAGTTTCTCGACGTAATGACGAAGATTCAAAATGGCATTTTAATAACAGACCTATACACTAAACCAACAGATAAACACCTGTACTTGCATAACAACTCGTCTAAACCGGAATCGACAAAAAAGTCAATACCATATGGACTTGTCCTCCGTGCTTAGCAAATATGTACTAATAAATTGACTTAAAACAACATAGGGAGAATATTTAACCTAGTTACAGAAACGAGGCTATGAAGATCGACATATTGAAACATAATTAAATAAAGTAGATAGTAAGAAAATAAGTGACTTATTACAGTATAATGAAGATAAAGAAAACACTGAAAGAATCCCCTTTGGTACTGACAATTTCCCGAGCGCTCCATAAAGTAGGACAAATAGTACAAAAACATCTACCTGAATTACACACCTCAGATAGAATGAAGGAATTATTTCCGAATCCCCCAATTGCGACATTTAGAAAAGAAAATAACCTACAGGGCATTCTTGTTCATAAGAAACACAATAAACTATTTTTTCAACAGCCGAATGCCTGTGCTCCTAGCAGATCCAAAAAGTATGTGATTTGTCCATACGTTATTGAAGCAGACACATTCATTGGTGTGAACGGGGCCTCGTATAAGGTTCGAAATCAGATCACGTGCAAATCTACGAATGTGGTGTATGCAGTTTATTGTAAGCGTTGCGAACGTTATATTTATGTTGGAGAAACAGGGCATACGTTGTACCAAAGACATCTTCTAAATTTATCCAGAATACGAACCAAGTACAACGATCCGTTAGCGGCGAATTTTTACACGAACGACCACACAGTTAATGATTTTTCAATAATTGGGTTGGAAAAGCTATACGGGAATGACCAATACAGAAAAACAATAGAAAATTGTGGAAAAATAAATTAAGAACCTATAGACCATATGGAGTTTATACCAAAGAATAACGCGGCAGACGGCAAACAACGCCACGGCGGGCGTCGTTCATTAACGTTACGTCACTTCAATCGTTTTGTTTTGATATTTAGTATGTAAAATAAATGCTGCTGAAGAAGGCCGCAAGACCGAAAGCTACGGCAAATTTAATTAGCGTTTTTGATTATATACGGCAAGTTAGAGATTTATATATATATATATATATATATATATAGAAATGAGAGAATATATACACACATACCACCACTTCGATATGCCAGTCCAATTACGGCACAGCGCCTAGCAGAACAGTCATGAAAGCATAGCCACTGCTCATCCACCATCACGAAAATGATGGTTTCAGAACAGCTTTATATACAGTCACAAACTGCACTACACATTGAAACAAGCTCAACATTCGCATATATAGAGTTTGTTCTCTGTTATCATGTCTCATAAATCAACGATGACATTTTTATTATCTTCTTCACTATTGGGACCAGAGAACTATTTATCTATTTCCGAAAGTCAACTGGATCCCGTAAGATCAGGTAGATCCGTAGGATACAATGAATTTAGACAGAAAAAGTATATATAAAGGGATATAGTTAAATTCAATACAGTTATACTTTCCCCTGCGTGGGATCACTTAAGATACAAGTGTGCAGATAAATTGTTATAGAAATGAGAGAATATATACACACATACCACCACATCGATATGCCAGTCCAATTACGGCACAGCGCCTAGCAGAACAATCATGAAAGCATAGCCACAATGATTTATTGATTGTGTTTTACGTCACACCGACGTTCAAGCTTGACTTGTGAGAAAAGACCTCAGGTGCACTTCCGTGCATTCTTTCATGCACGAACTGGCAACTGAGTTGAACCACTGATGTTCCGTAAGATACTAGTTAGAAAGAATCTAAAGACCCTGTCGGGATTCGAACACACGGCTGTGCATGTATGTATGTATGCGTGCATGCGTGAAAATGAAATGAATTTTTATGGCTTATTGCTTTAAATATTATTGATATCAAGGTTAATAAATGAATTTTATGCAGTAAAATATTTTATGGACGAAATGGTCACTTTTTAAGTTATTGATGTACAACAGCCGTTGTCCGTATTCAATTTTATCAGTTGTGCAGCGTGATTTCCCTGCGCGTGCTTTTTCTGCGCATGCGCTCTTATAAGCGTCACATGTTGTAGACAAAGGAATTCAGAAACTTTTGTCAGCTTTCATTTCACGATTTTCATCGGTTTATTGCGTTAACCTCCATCTCCCATTTCCTCCAACCAATAACTAGTGTATATTATTTTCAATGTCTAACTTTTGTTTTTATGTTGATCATTGTTTTTACATTTTTCATGTTTATTTTGGCATAATCTTTATGCCCAGATAAAACATAATAACATATTATTGTGTACTATTTCTAGTCATAACAAAATTTAAAGGTGCACTGTATATATACCGGCTTTAATAAAAGCCCAATTACAACTTACTCATTTGTTTGTCTTTATTTATTATGTTTAACAAGCTTCCCAAATTCTAGAACCTCGTTTTATTGGACCACTTGCTGGCCAAAACAAAAATTAAACATCTGTTATTAATTGTTTATGATTTAGTTTTCACATATATAAATGAATCACCAGTCAAATATTTATGTTCTTCATAATAAAACAGTCAATTTGGGCAAGTTTGACTTGCGCGTATATTTAAAACCTCAGTAAATGCGTTGCTGTGATTGTCAAAGGTTACTGCATACTCTTAGACACTTATTCTCTGATGGGTTCTTCTGTAAGCATACATTTTTTAAAACATCAGGATATACCAAAATAAAAATACACCACAGTACATTATTTTCAATATTTTTATTTAAGTAAAAAGGAAGGCCTTTTCTTAGAAAGCCCCAACATGCAACTTGATATGCAATAAATATTCGGTACAAAAAAATATCTCATCAATTTAAACAGTTTTTTTTTTCACAAAAAAGATACTCATAGTGACCCAAAGAATGATCTATAATTCAGCTAAGAATGAGCTATATTTCGCAGAACCCTAATATGTCATAACCGTATGGGCACATTGTACAAAATGAAAGTTTTTGAAAAGAATATGACGAAAATTACTGTGACACTTACCGTTTATATCCACCCCTGCATTAGTTGCCTGTGTATAGACAAGCTTGCTGTGTAATAAAAGAAACAACATGACGAGATATTCCTTCCATTATGTAATAAAATTAAAAAAAAGAAATTAGAAACAAGATATGTTCCTGGATTGATTAGATGTACTCGATTTATTTTGGAAGCTCAAATTACCTTCAAGTATTCATTTAAAAATCCTAAAAAATTCGAAAATGTTTATATAAAAATGTAATACATCTGTTTTAGATACAAAGTATGACATTACGTTTAAGTCAAGTTTTATTAATATATTTAACTTTAAAACAAAATAAAATAAAACCAATAATCAATATTTAAATTAAAACAAACAGCTTTAAGCCTGGGAAAAGTAAATCAGAGTTGTAATCAATTGAATATCTTACGTTGTAAGCTTTTCTAATTTCTCCATGTGCCTTTCTCTATCTTGTGAGACTGTGAGTAACATTTCCGTTTGAGCCATGGTCGTGTCAACTTTTCTATTCCACAATTGGATTTCCTGTTCCAATTCGATAAACCTTGCCTGGCTAAAATTCTTCTGTTGAGCTATGCTATCTTCCAAACATTTGATATCTAATGATTTAGCTTCAAAAAGATCGAGCAGTTTGTTCGCCCTGTTGTCAAAATCCTCCGTTCGTTTCTTTAGCAATTCCAAATTGTTGTCGACTTTTGATGCATATTCCGATATATATTGTTTCTGCATTTCATACTTCTCCTTAAGATTATTCAATTCGACACCAACCTTCTGAAATTGAAAGCTATCAATAATGTTAAGCTGTTTTATATTACTATGATAAATGATATGAAGCCCCCTTTTCAGACACCATTTCACGCAAGCACGAACTTGACAAAATAATTATTAAGAATACAAATAGCATCTTAAGATATCCTCTTGGACATCTATTACTTTTATAGATGATCGACAATAAATAATTGATTTACCTTTAGGTCCTTTGAGGTAGCTCCTCCCATTACGACTATGAATATTTATTTCAAATGTCAGTAAAAGGAAGACGAACAGATTTAATAATTTATCCACAAGTGTATATACGATAACATATAATCAGCTAATAACATATTTCACTTGCTTATGTTGCAATAATCTACATATATAGCATGTATAGTTGGATATTATCAGCAGTATAAATATGAACACTTATGTACATAACGTGGATAAAACATCTCACAAGGATGCTCTTGGATAAACTAACACATCTAATGCGCCTATATAAATATTTTTTTCACATTTATATAACCTAAAATAAACAAAAACCTTCTTATAATATCAGGAACAATTTGTAAAAGCCATTAAAGGCCACGAAAGTGACAACTGTATGTCCGCTGTCTGTTTTAGGGACCCGAAATGGTTTTTCACATGATAGTGATGGAATGACATAATTGAAGTACTATGGCCACCGCCGAATAAAAATATCTGAGTGTGTTTCCAAATCTAAACTTTGACTTTTTTATGTATGTTAATTTCTGCTTAAGCTCATGCTTAGGGTGCGGCCGGTATTTTGCACCTACCACTGCTGTCCATGAACAACCTGCATCAAACAGAGCCAATAAAACTGTTGCCATCCGATAAAGAATTTTGACACTGAGAGCCGGGTGTTGAATGCCTTGTCTGTGACAATGTAGCAAAGAATTAAATCAATTTTTTCCAGATTTTAAACATATTGATATTGTATTGCATGAAAAGCAAGATTGAATATATTTTGGGTCAGATCAATGTGACTAACACCTTGGCATGGCACGCTATTTTTTGTAAAATTATGAAAAAAAATGCTATGTTTCTGTTAGTAATGAAGATATTTATCGCAATACCCATAACTCAAATATACAAGTGTGGGGTGCGTGCGTGCTTGCTTGCTATGTTATACTTCAAACAACTAAATGTTTTCTTTGTTTCAATTTTGGTGAAAAATCAACCTAGCGTATTGCAAACCTACATACAATAAACTAGTTTATGTCGATTGATGTGTGCATTAAATACCTTCCTTTTTGATATTTAAACAGCACATTGACAAGGTCATCAACTTCTGATAATAACTGATAAAGAAAAGTAGGTAAAACAAGTAAAATAAACATGGCTCAATTAATTGCTTTGTGTTGAATGTTGTTTTAAGATTTAAATCAAAATTTGAATCACTTTTAAAAGGAAATAAAACAACGCAAACAAATAGATTGGAAACACTTTCGTTCTGAAAAATAGCCAAATAGAAAATGTTTTGAAATGGACTTTTTGCAAAAGTCACCTTATTAATTACTTACGTAAACAAAAAGAATCCTTATCCGATAACACGCCCGTTTAACTCACAACGAGTGTAAAATGTCCATCGGTAAAAATGTTGTGAGCAACTTCCGTTCCTCGTTGTGAGCACCCATCTAGGACGTGTGACACGATAAACGAGGTGAGGTTTTCATAATTTTTGAAGATTACATACATTTATGTAAAAATATCGGAATGCAGTTAGCTAGCGATGTGTTTTCCGAGTATGCACATGTAAAGATATTGCATATTGGTGGACAATTTGATGGAAATACCGTGCAACGCAGTCACTCGGGGTAGCTGGAAAACAGGAGACAACTTCTCTCCGGACCAAATTTAACATTAAAAACGTCGATTCTGATGAAGTTTTGTGCATTCTAACCTAAAACAGATGTCCAAAAGTCTTCAGCGTAAATTATTACCTGAAAGTCTTCATAGAAACGAAGATATACCCTTTTTTGCTTTAATCCTCGTTGTGAGCACCATAACCTCGTTGTGAGCAAGACAAGCGCAGTGCGTGTCTGGTTTTAATATGTAATTCAGATGGTGAAAATATAATTTTCAATCTACCAAAGCAATTAAAACGTTTTTGCACAGCAGCATTTCTTTGCAAGACGTTGTGCATACCCCGAAGGGAGGCATATTAGTTTTGAACTGTCCGTCCGTCAGTCCGTCAATCCGTCCGAAAACTTTAACATTGGCCATAACTTCCTTATTAGTAAACGGATTTGATTCATATTTGAACACAACATCCCTTAGCACAAGACCTTCCTACGGACCTGTATTTTTTACCTTGACCCCTGAATGGCCTTTACCTTGAAGGTCAAATTGTCCAAAAACATTTAAGATTGGCCATAATGTCCGATATTTTTACATAAATGTATGTAATCTTCAAAAATTATGAAAAACTCACCTTGTTTATCGTGTCACACGTCCTAGATGGGTGCTCACAACGAGGAACGGAAGTTGCTCACAACATTTTTACCGATGGACATTTTACACTCGTTGTGAGTTAAACGGGCGTGGATTATGTCCTTTAAAGTACCCGATATTTTGAACAGCACAGCGACTTTGTGCAGATGCTTGAACACGCAGATAATTCCCGACCAGTAATGTTCAGTACCAGACAGCAGACTCGAAACTGATTACTTGTTTTGCAGTCGAGCGAAACAATAGTTTAATATGAGTGTGCTGCTGTACTCCAAGAAATATTTGCAAATTTGCTCAGCGCCATCTCGCAGATACGCGTTTAAATAAATTGTTTGTAAGACACAAGTTTTTGGATCATTAATCTTAAATCGGCTGAATTTTCTTAGTTTGTTGCAAAAACGAACTGGTATATTATATAAGTGGAATAAATTTGATTGAACTTTTATCGTTAAAAAAATATACAGGTATTATAGCAACTAGATAAAGCAGCTTTTGTATCGTCTAGACTAATATTTTCTGGAAAAAAACGAAAAAAAAACCAACACTAACAAAAACAAAACAAAAAATAGAAACAAAAACAAAACTGTGAAATACTGTGTTTAAAATAAGTGTTTAAATTTAAAGATAGATGCAATTTTATGAAATTTGAGGTCAAAGTATAATTGGTGCGAAAGTTATATATAAAATGTTCTTTATAGCAGGGACTATATCCTCAATTCTGACATAAAGGGCACGTTATCAATTTTACAGATAAGATTTTCATATAAAAACTTCCTTCCCTTGTACATTAATACATACCGTCTGCAAACGCAGCGACAAAACCTTGTGGCATGATTACCACGTGCTTTCTTTGCCTAATAGTGTCGGTGTTTTCCGCGGATGTTCCTCATCCAAAACTAGCGCATCTTGCTTCTGGAGATGTGGAGATTTCACTAGATGGTCGGTGCTTTTAGTTGTTTATTTTTTAAATTTATTTCTTTTTCTTATTTGTGTTCATTCCTTCATCTTCAATCTGTTTTTACATTTTTGAACTGTATCAAGTTTATTTCTTCAAAACCTTTTTTAATTCACTGTTTATTTCTAAATTTAAAGCATCTTAAACCTTTTGTGATGCCTAGCTTTGCTCATATCTACTGTATTTATAAAAAAAAGATTGAAAATGTGCTTATAATAATGAAATGCTGATACTATTCATAATTGTTGCTCGCATTTTTTACATAAGTCTATAACCCTTTGAATGTTTAGTATCTTTAACTTATTTTACTGTTAACAAAACCGACAAATATAACTTTGCGAATCGATAATGTCAGATGATGGTGTTCTACCTCCAGCAAAATCTTAAAATTTTGTAATATGATATCGAACCAAGCATTTGAAATTGATATTATATCCTTAAAAATGTAGTGCTTGTTTATAGGAGCTCCGGGAATGAAAGTGTATGACGTAATGTACACTATCAAGGGCAGAAAGCACCAAGGACCTTTTCATCAGGGAGGTATGTAAGAAATGTATAACTGCTACTGTTTTTGACAATGATGCTATTTAAAATGTTGAAGAAAATGCAGCCTACAACTGCAGTTTAATTAAATATACGTATCAAAGTCTCTCGCCTTACCTTAAACAAATGATTTTATAAGATATTTTTACCACAGCGGATTTAATAAAAAAGTGATTAAAAACTAATTATGTTCACCAACATAATTTGTATGTTTCAGCTATGATAACCATTGACGTTGATCAATAACTAAAATATAATTTATGTTAGTATAGTTACATGATTTTAGCAGTGTTGTCATGATATTAATCCTTAACTTTTTTTTTAAATCTCGTGTTGTTAAGTCTGACGAATTCATGCTGCTTTTGTCCCTAATTCAGCCGACGGTCGCTGGTATCATCGCAACCATGCTGCAGCATTCGACGGTCAAGGCAAAATTGGATATACCATCGTTGGGGAAATTGAGGGAAAAACTATAGTATCCAAAGGAAACTTACAACCAGGTATATATGTAGAAAAATAATATTTTATACAAATTTTAATCCTAGCTGTATCTTTATTATTTTTTGGCATTTTTTATAGTCTAAGTTTCATGCTTACGCACGTTCAACGACTTTACAGCTATTACCCCTGGTCATCAGGCTACTGCTTTCTATCTATCAATCTCCCTAGGGAGTCTTTTAACTCCGCTTAGTGCAGCCGACACTTTGACGCAACGGAATTATACCACCCTCGCATGTACCCATTTACCCCTGGGTGAAGTGAAGCAATCGCAGGAAAATGTCTTGCTCAAGGAAATTAGAAGTAACCCTGGTGGGGTTCGAACCCAGGACCTCTCGATCACTAAGCGCGCGTCCTACCACTGGACCTCTGCTCCTACTATCTTATCAATTATATATAAATCCACTTTCAGTGGAGAAGGTCAAGTTTTGTGCAATCTTAAAAGATTTTTATCATGAGCTGACGTCGTGTTGTTACAATTTAGACATTATGTCACGCCTGGTTAACGATAGAGCTACCTCTTTCGGAGGTATACGGTAAATTACTCTATCGCTACTTCCGAGCTAGTGCATATCGCTAAACTCAAGTGTCATGTGTTTTCATTTTTCAAATATTTTGTAAACTCTACATAAAATATCGAAATTCGGTGAATGCTATGCCATGTAGATTTAATTAATGTTTCAAGAAAAACGTTAAGTTGTTATATCTGTGCTTGAAATGTAGGCTAGTTGTGGTGGCATTATTCAGCGTTGAAATGGACCGTTTCATCGTGAAACGGATTAGTTTTCATCCAATTTTAATCTAAACAGTGATTCAGATTAAAAACAAATACGTTTTAAGTAGATATAAGGTATAGAAATTAAATAAGATTGGAATCAGATCAAAACATCAGTTAAAAAAGAAAATATTGAATATTTGTTCTAACAGACAGCTCTTTCGTTTACCAGACGTGATTGTTGTACTCTTTTATTTCCACAAATGAGCAAGCATGTAAGTGTCTAGGAGTACAAACAAATGTCATAAACTCAACACCATTTAACTATTAATCTGCTGAAAATGAAAGTGATTGGTCATCCGTTTTGTCTCACTAGGATCTGTACTATTGGTAGCCCAGTCTTTTTCATATTGAAATCCTTTAAACTTTAAATGGACTGTTCCAAATTCAATATTACACAAATCCATTACATAAATTGAGCAGGTAAGAAAATGAATATGTATTAAAAAGAAATGGAAACTTAATGAGGCGTTGATACCTTATATTAGTTGAGTAAAGATAATATTAATTTCGTTTTTGCAATGATGTATATTTCTTGGAAAATGATATACGAGAGGTATTTCAGGAGTAAAATAACTTGCCCTATAAAACAGTTTTTTTTACTTAAATTTACAATATATACTTACTTTATTCATAACAACGTACGTCAGTTTTGTTTGTACATGTATATACAGTTTAAATCTTTAAATTAATTGTAAAAATACTTTTTATCGTCCTTACATGGTATACCACTAGGATACTAGAGATCCCCGAGCCGACTTATTTACGAGAGCTTGCGAGAGATCTAGCATCTTCATAATACTAAGAATTTCATTCATTCAAAAATATATTATTCACAATATATAAGTCTTTTAGGATTTAATTGAATGAGCTTAAACTTCAATTCACCCATCGTATTTTTGTTACATTTTAGAGGTCACCGGTTTAGTTATTTCTCCACCAAGCCGAGTTGAAAGGTCATGTAGCCGTGTGCTCCGTGACGATTTCTATGGATCTTTTAATACAGGCAATTGGGACTATGAAGTTTCCATGTACGGAGGTTATGTAAGCAAATAATTTTGGCTAAAACCACAGCATGGTTTTCACTCTATCTTAAAAATGAATTATGATGTTCAATTCTCTACGCAAAAGAACTATCATTTATAGGATAGCGCACTAATATTTACAACTTTAAAGCAATACTGATGTTATTTATCTCATTTAAATATTCTGAAAATGATAGCACATCTTCTATTTTAAGAACTGGGAGGTGCAAGCATATGTCCCGGATGCAAGAAACGTATTCACGAGGAACGGTCATCTTTTTATTAAGCCAGTAAGTTAATTTCATAGACATAGTTCATGAAATTTCGGTTTTTTCTTTAGTTTTAATTGTAAAAATATAATCAAATTCAAATTATTGTTTGTATGACACTGAGGGAAAATAAAGTTGTTTTATGACTGCATTTTACTTCAAAATATCATTTGTGATTCAAGTATTACTTATACGAATACTAGTACATATATATATTTGTATATATACTTGTATATTTAATGAAAAATTTTTACCCCCCCCCCCAAAAAAAAAAAGAGTAAATAAATACAACAAAAAAAATAGAAAAAAAGGAAAATTGCAAATATAACTGGAAAGTTTTTTCTTATTAACTCAAAGAGTAATGGTATTGTTTAAGATCACGTGACAATTTATTGCATGCAATTTTCAGACTCTTACTACGGATCACCCCAACTATAACGATGCATCATTACACACTGGTGTTATGGACTTGAAACGTGAGTAACTAACCACCATTCAATGTGTCTGTGTTGTCAATATAATGGTGATCAGCTCAACTGATATTCTGAATAGTACACAAATTGCAATCATCTCAAATAAGATTTTACAATGTACTGATGAATAGATGTATTTCTAGCAGATAAATCTAAAAAATGTCAAATAAGAGAATATCTTTTTCCTAAATTATTGACTGAAACGACTCGGTACTTTTAAGTACAAATACAAATTTTACTTCTTTAAATCACGATGAAATGTGCATACAAGCAAACTATGGTATTTATTTTCAATGGTTTTCACATTGCATGATTTGCAGAGTCTCTGTTTTCGTGGAGTATCGTTATATCTTCCTGATTCTATAAAAAGATTATGTGATGAAGTTCTAAAACTTGACATAGTAGTTCTATATTTCTTATCAGTTATTACTTTCAAATATTGTACTAATTCGAATTCAAAATAAAGACACAATATGACTGTAAAAGATTAGAGTTATTGATATCAGCCTACCAATTTTTTTAAAAGTTATCAATAATTTTCTGTTTTATCAATAAAAAGGGAATTCCAATTTATTTCAAATTGATCATTCCATACATACAATAAACCTGTAGAATGCTTATTACCTTAAAACCTAGTTTTTCTCATTATATTTTGAATTGCGATCTGCATCTACTTTTAACTTTAAATAACTTCTTCTAACTATAGCAGTATCATTTTATTTAAAAATTTTAATCCAGTATTTAATCATATTTATTTCGCGACTTTATTTTGTACTTTATTGTTAAGAAATGTATGGATATTGTACCAACGCTGATCGCTATGGATGCTATCGCAGGGGTAGTGATGGCATTTTGCCTCCTGTCATGTCCGGAAAAATCAAGTCAAAAACAAACATCAGATTTGGCGTTGTTGAGGTCATGGCAAGAATACCAAGAGGAGATTGGATATGGCCAGGTATTATACGCTTTTGATCAATAGGTTATTAGAATCATCCTTTGTCTTGTCATTTTCATAGTTATTATATTCATTATAAATGCGTTCCAGAATAAAAAAGGAAATTCCAGATGTCCTTTTTCCGGGGGTCGACCTAAATGCACTTTTTCGACAACAAATTTACATGCCCAGAGAGAGATAGAGTATTCGCTAACTTAGAGGAATAATTCCCCTATCTTTTAAACCTCATACGAAACGCTTGGTACCTGTCCGTTCTGTGGATAATATTCCATTACCTTTTATACGAGTTTATTTTCTGACGATTATGTTGGAAAATCGTTTTTCGGGGGCTATTTGATGAATACATATAGAAGAAGATTTTGCTTGCTTTTAAATGGGTCAATATTATTGTCATTTGTGCGGATTACAAAAGCCGTTTTAATTAATTGTAGACGGCCAATGTATTTTTTTAATATAAAAAAAGGAAGGTTAAATAATAACGGAAATGTCTGTTAATTTTCGATACATGTTTTCATACTTTTATTTGAGAATATAAAGAAGAAACACAAAGAATACACCCAATAATAATTACATTCAATAAATAATATAATAATGGTTTATATAAAACTGTTGACATTTATCTGTACACTATTTCAACTTATTTTTTACAACATAAATATGTTTATCAAACAACCGTACACGTATTATCATTTAAGTAAATTGAAAACATAACAAATTGATAGGCATGCTGATCTTTATTTTTTTTATTCTTATGTAGTTGTAGTTGTTTATTCTATACTATACATGTAGTGTAAAGTATATGTTTCATTAATTATACACTTATGAAAAAATATTCAGATGTATTCATCAATGGAATGCGTATTTTAATGTTCCATATATTTCTCTGTATAAGATTACATTTACTGTTGTGTATCATATTTTCCGTACTTTCATTCGAGTCGTAACTTCTTTCATTAATATACATATTAAAATAAATAAAAATGGGACTGTAATATCTGTAACAATTTTAAATAAAATAACCGCATTTAATAAACAAAAAAGTTCATTATTTTTCCAAAATAACGGGATTAAATTTCATGATTATCCAATTAATTATATCTTATCCGTGTTTATAACAAATTGTATAATAATCATTTTCATACCACTCGATGAAATTAGCCATGTTATTATATAAAAAAAGTCCTTGATATCATCTTTTCATTATATCATTAAATATCCTAAAATATTGAGAAATATTGATAACATGAAAGTGAGTAGTTTGTTTCAATATTTTCTGTATTTATCTATTTTCAACATATTTCCGTATTTTCACTGGTGTCTTGCCGGACTACATTCTTCTAAAATCAGCCAAATCACGAAATTAGAAATATTCCAAATTTAAATGTCGAACAAACGGAATAAACAGAAAATTCAACTTTTTTTCTATACCTACGGAATTAATTAATTTTCACACTGTGGCATGAAAGTTCGAATATTTAAATATTCGCGAAATATTTATTTTCATACTAGTTTCAATCGATAAAAACAAATCCTGTATTTATTGAAAAGAACTTAAACATCGCCTATTTAATCATCTTTCTATCTTCTTCATTTTGCGCCTTTAAAATACTTATGAAAATTTGGTCGTCACTTATTTGTTATTTATTTTTAGTACGATACATCTATAATCTATTGTTCAAGATATGTTTGTTAATTGATAAAACGAAGAAAAAAAACAACAACAACAAAAATAAATAAGCAAAACATGATAAAATAAAGTTTGACATGCAATTGATAAAATTTTCATTCACGTATAGAGTGATATCTTGTTGGTTTCTTCTATAACGTCTGTTTCTTGACATTGCCTTTATCTGAAAACAAATATTGAAACAATATGAAATTGCTTATAATGCAACTTAGTATAACCGTTATCATTTACTTTATTGATCACAAGCATTAAAATGAAATAAACAGAATAAGTTTGGAATTATTTAAACTCTTATGCCAATATTGTAAAACCATATTCTTTATTTATGAAAAGCGTAAAATTTTAATGTAATAAGATAAATAAAAATAACTCTCATACGATGATTTAATAGCTCATTTGTTTCATTTATATAATATACAAGGATTGCATATCTTCTCACATTGTTTCTCTGTATACTGGCCTTTGCTTAAAGTAATTTTATATATCTTTTCTGCAATATAATGAATGGACTAAAGCAACAGATATTGCAACCCGCTGTAATAGCAGAGTATAAAGATGTTATACAATCAAAGCAATAAGGAAATAGCCCCGCCTATTTATAATCAAAAGCATGAATCTTTTCAGCTGATAAACCAGTTAGATCGATTACAGCTGAGATAAGGATGGGCTCAGACCACACGCCGTCAACGGCGAAAGTATTTACAATTAATCGGCTACTCGAAAGTTGTTTTACACGTGTCTGCAATTTGTATCAATTTCAACATGGCATATAAAGATACGAGTTACAGCGTTTTTATTTTATTATTATTCACATGTCCTATTATAAATGCAAGAAAAAAACGCATTTAGATATTTAGATATTGTCATTCTAATATCGTTTGAATTGTTTCACTCATATGTTTTTATCTTTTTTTTTTGCATCTATTGGTATTAAATCGATTTTCTTACACATGTGCAAAAGATAACGATATGTTACTAAATCATGTGTGTGTTTTTTGTAAAAAAACAATACCGATTTCTGCTCATTTTGTATTTCTTCCTTCAAATGAAAGTCACCTTTCTTTGTGTTATTGGGTCTCACTATAATCGATAATCGACAGAGAAGTGATGTACAATGCATATGTATATACGGAACAATATATTTCATAAGAAGTCAACTTATTAACCGTCAGCCCTTACAGATTTTCACATTATATTCTTAATCTATAACAAATACTAATACAAATAAACAAACATTACGTGGAAATGATACATATTTTTCCACATGAACTGAAAAAAAAACTGAAATAAATACCTTGATTTGCATCTAATCATAATATTTCGATGAATTTTACTGCACTCCTTGTGATTATAAAACAATAACACTCTACCACATTCTAACAAATGTATATTTTGTTCTGCTGAACATCTACTCTTCCATGACGGTGAGATAGCAATAAAACCGCCCGATTAATTCGTTCCAGATAGTAAATTGACATTACGCCGCATGTCAATCAAACTGGCAGGGGTCACAGAGATAAACCAATAAGCTGTCGTTATCGATTCCACGCTAAAATGCCTGCGAAGTCCGACAAGTACTTGGCTAAGACAATGGTACAGAAGTAATTATTCAGATTGCAATAATTTTAATTCTCTATCAATTTGAAGTTTTATTATGATATATTAAATATTTGTAACCAAATATACCGACATATTGACAGATCGAATAAGTTTGTTTATTTTTGCAAAAAGTTATTAGATTTCAACATATGGAGATAATAAGTACGAAATATTTTATTCTGGCTATATAACACAATGCATTGTAAATGAAAAGGTTTAAACAAAGCCACGTTTATTTATATTCTATCTATTCATAATGACATTATATATTATAAGGTCCCAGAATATCCAGACGATATGACAATTTTTCGTTTGTAACGAACAGTGTCAATAAAGACGCAGCCTTAAAAATGAAAACATAATGGGTAAATACAATAAAACATTGAGTGAAATTATATAACCTGAATACTTCTATTAACTTAAAAGTTTTAAAATATAAATAATAAACTAAAATTAAATATTCAAACAGATCAGCTTAATACGAAACTTATTACCAATTAACAACATGTCTGATGTATGTGACGTTTATTTTAAAGAGAATAAAATTGTATTTTGTCGTGAATCATGTCAAAAGTATGTTAACAATACATAATCACATAAAAATAAAAATGTATAAAGGGCATGCAATCTCTTCTTAATCAATTTTAACAATTTCTGAATAAATTAATGTATTATCTAAAACCGAATTTTGCACATAAAACTCGAAAAAATATTTTTAATTTTTATTTGTGTCACATATATAATTTTACTGTTTTTATTGTGCTACTTCAATTTCAAAATCAAACGATCATAACATAATCATATAATGTTCTACATATAGTATCCCTTTGAATTTGTAAATTGTAATGATATTTGGCAGTTTTTTAGAATTTCCTTGAAGTCAACAAGAAATAACACGATATTGGCAAAACGTTTCATGCGTCATTTATACGTGAATGCAGATATTGATTTTTACTTTTTTTTTTAAAAAACCGTTATACATTTATAAATTGAATAATATACCTACTATTCAAGTAAACTATTAAAAGCATCAACATTTTATATACACACACATTATATAAGGTAAATTAATTGGTAACATAAGTGGCATAACAGCTTTGTGAATACATTGGTACCGTATTTTGTCCAAGGTTCCTACTGACCGGGTCACGTGAATCAGTTGGTTCTCTGGCGTAATGTCAATTACACGCCTTAGCTCATTATAGAAATTACACCGTAGTGTGAATATACTTTTATTACACACATAATTATACAATTACCGCGCTAAACGTGCAAATTATTTTGATTTTCTGTCAATATAAAGCTATTTAAACGGTAAATCTAACAAATATTCTCACATATTGGACAGATGATGTCAGTTAGTTTATTATCATGCAAAAAATCAGTAAGTTTCTATTACGAAGATAATCAACGAGAGTTAATAGGGAAAGATCTGAGATAAGCATCGTATACGTCACTGATAAGAGACCTGTTCTAAAAATAGCCACATATCGATAACTTTCGGACAAGGAAACTGGTTAATCTACATGTAGATTATACAACATGTAATGGTTACGAATACTTTTATTCACATTTCTCTCAATGGAAATGATGTTCCTGGATTTAAACTTGCGTAAAGCATGATTGAGATGGTTTAAAACCATCAGGAAAATAAAGATGATATGGTGAAAAAGAAATAACTTTCGGGGCAATACTTTCCCTGCATGTCAATTTGAGAAAAATGCCGGCGCTTGGCAATTTGTTTTTTGTTTCACTGTTTATCAAAATTAGAAATGGTGATATGATATGGTATGATTTTTAAAGAAATTGGGACTAAAAATGAAAACGTATCTTTCTGTCCCAGAAATATACCGTACAAAATTTTGTTTATATGTAAAATACGCAGATTGGAGAAGTCATGAATCTATCCACCAAAGTGCTACGAGTATTAGATTAATGATTAATATCTTAAATTAATTCTTTAATAATTTTAGAATAAGCAAAACTCTGCATTTTTCCTATTTTACCTAATAAAAAATGCCGATTCTAGTAGTTACTTTATCAGAAATAATGTATACGTACATGCATGCTTGCATGTATATTTAAACTGAATTGACAATTGAGGTCTGTGATTTAACATACACTGTTTACGTATAGACAATAAAATACATTTGTTTTTTATTATATGTCTCGCACAAAATATTTGTTGTTAAAATCATCGCCAATTTAGAATTACTGGTGCATTTTTTTAAACTTCGCTTATCAATCAAAAGAGTCAAACTTTTTTCTGCCTGAATGACAAAAACCGTTTTATTGACAAATATAGAGGCCAGAGCAGATTGTGACATATGTTTAAATTTAACTTAAAAGTACAGTGTGTAGTTGTCCCTTTTCTTTTCACACTAAATTCCATTTCCAACTTGTTTGCATTCTACACGTTCTTAAAATATTGCATGTAAACAAAGTAAATATACGCTG